>NC_061122.1:88761754-89025465 GCF_002878395.1 Capsicum annuum
TTCCCCTTTCTCATTCTTATTTCATCATTCGTATTCGCTTGAGACCTGCATAGGTTAATAAATATAAACTTCTAATTATCTCATTTAGCCTATATAATTCATAACATCTCTTATCAATTAAATATAATCCATAGTCTCACTCCTTTATTATTATTTTTTTCTATCTTTTATTTCTCTTTTTTTTTTTTCTCTTTTTTTTTCCTTTAATTTACTATTTTTTCTTTCTTTTTTCCTTTGATTTAATTTTTTTTCTTTTTCATTTTTTCTACTTATTTTTTTACTCGTTTCTTACAAATTTTTTCTTTCTTCTTTTTCATAATTTTTTTCTTTTTCAATTTTATTTCTTTGCTTTTTTTTTTGTATTTTCGTTTCCCCCTTTTTCATTCTTGGTTCGTCATTTTTGTCATTTTTTTATTTTTTTATATTCTTTTTCCTCATCTTTTTTTTGTCATTGCATTTTATATTTTGTTTACTTTAAATGTATTTGTATCATACTATATATTTTAAATAAATTTATTATTTGTATTTGAATAGTTTAGTTGTCAATATGTGCAATTTATCATTTGTATTTATATACAAATAAGTATATAAATTAATATCAGCATGGGTTGTGGTGCTGTGGATGAGACTGCTCCACCTTTAACTAAAGGCCGAGGGTACGACCCTGGTTATGGAGAAAATTCTATTGGAAGCGCTGCCACCTTAATTGACCCTGCAATGCCCGATCCGGATTAGTTGGGCTCCAATGCAGACACCGAACATCGGATAAAAAACAAAAAAAAGTATATGAATTAATTGTATTTTTTTGAGACTAAAATATATATGGCTGAGGATCCACTTAGCCCTCGAATTATTAATGTTTGGTGAATATAAATCAATATGTGTTTATGGTATTTTCGTTATCATAAAAAAAGAAGGAAACCAAAAATAGAAAAAAAATAATAAAAAAGTAGCAAGAGAGGTAGAAGTTAGAGATAGAAGAGAGAAAAAAACTTAAAGAAAGAATTGAAGAAAAAAATACTAAAAAAATCAAAAAGAAAAATAATGAAAAAGGAGAAAAGGAAAAAGCAAAAAGATGATGGTAAAACAAATATACTGAGTGATTACGATATTTTAGTCATTATTCATAATTTGTACTCGACTTAACCATGTTCTTCAAAAATAAAAAAATATAAAACATAAAATACAACCAAAAAGGAAAAAAATGAGAAAGAAGTAAAAATAAAAAAAATTAGAAATAGAAAAAAAGAAGATTAAAATAAAAAAGGAAAAAAAATAAAAAAGAAAGAGAAACAAAGGGCAGAGGGTAGAGATAGAAGAGAGAAAAAAATGAAAAAGAAGAAGAAAAAAAAGAAAACTAGAGGCTACATATAGAAGAGAGAAAAAAAAACTAAAAACAAAAAGAAATGGAAAAAAAGTCAAGTTGATATGATATAGAAGTTTTAAGTTTCTGACTTAGGAGTTAAAGTGGGTTGAAATCATTTTTACCCAATCCATATTTACCCATATTTATATGGGCGGATTGCAATCCAAACTATTTTTGCTCGATCCATATTTAACCCATCCAAATTCAATTCAATCTGCCCGTTTGCCACCCCTAGTTGTTGTATATCCACATACAAGCAATACTTATGTATGTGGCAGACATATACATAAATCTATCTATGTAGTTTGTCTGTTAGGAATTTTATAGTTACTATACATCCACACACAAACAATAACTATGTATGTGCTATACAAATGCATCAGTCTATCTATGTATTTTACCTGTAATGAAATATGTAGTTAGTGCACATCCACATACAAGTAATAATAGCACATACATAAGTATTGCTATGTATTTATTCACTTATGAACTCTTTGGTTAATGTACATCAACATACAAATAATAACTATGTATTTGCTAGACATATAATAAGTATTGTTATGTACTTGATCTGTTTTAAAATTTATGATTCATGTGCAATATAGCAGTTATGAACTGACAATATACTCTAATTTTATCATTTTGTTTTTTCATTCAATACAGGGTCTGAAATAGAGGATTGTATACATACACGGAATATGGAATTTTTGTTGTTGGGTATGCAGAATAAGTAAGCAAAGGAAATGATGTGCCTTCAAGTGGTTTTGAAGATGAATATCATCGTATGCGATATGTGTCACTCCTTCAAAATTACTATCTTCGGAAGGCAAATAAATGTTATGTTAGTGACAATGACGATCCTCTAAGATTAAGGACAAAATATGTTCCCCCACCTCATGAATCTAAAATAGTTAGCATTGAATAGTTTCAAAGATATTTATGGTGATGATTGTTTTCTTTTATGTGAATTTTCGTTGCGTTAGATTAGTAAACTAATGTATGAGTTTTGTATGTACAAAGTTTTTAAATCACAATGAGTTATGCTTTTGGGATGTACTGACTGTTTTTGCATGTGTTATATTTTTGTTTATATCGCTGCATTAGATTGGCTTACTGATTCTAAATTTTAGTGTATATTCAATCTTATACATAGTCGTATCATATAATTGTAAGAAAATACACTGAGAATGTGACTACACAATAATACCTATTCAATTAACGAAAATCGTAAAAGAATAGTAGTAAAGTATATAGGCATACACGGTGGTAACATATGCGTAACATGTACATTAGCTTACCAAAAATCAGTGTATATTTTATAAAATACATAGTGATAATATATAAGCGTAAGCATAGCCACCTTGTGAGAATTTAACAGTTTATATGTCTACATATACACAATACCAGTGCAGATTTAAACACATACATAGACGTAACTTATATTTGTAAGCACATCTACCTTGGGGTATTTAACACATACATAGAAATATCAATTACATTGAAGTTATGCCTAATATCCACTCTCTATGTATATATTTTTCACATAGATGGAAATATCAACTACATTTACACAAATTTTATAAAAATGTTAACTTAATGTATAAAAAGTATGATGTAATGAAAAACTGTAATGCATATGTTTTCCATATACATAGTAATTATGTCTACATATACACATTTTTTTATAACTAACATTAATATAATGTACTAAACTGCTTCATGAAGCAAATTTAATGTACATATTATCATAGACGTAGAAATTACATTCATCATTAATAAAAAAAATATAAACTATAAATTAGTGTATGTTTACAGTTAATTATAATATATGCTTACATATACATAGATTTTATAAGGAACATTAACTACTAATAGTTTATCGTAATTAACGTATACTTATAAACTCATAATTTCATATGCTTATGCTTATGATTAAGAAATGTAAAATCCATAACTATTATATAGACTACTTATCAGCAACCACAATTGCATACCAGTTATGTATATAAACACATTAACACCAAATGTGATAGTAAGTTATGTAGACGCGAAAATGCACAAGAACTTATTAACTCAGCTGTCAAATATACAAGACAAACAATAAATATAAATACATGAAACATAGCTGAAAAATTAAGAAAACTGATATTTATTTCAAATTATCATCTTCCAACTCAAATTGTTCAACAAATCAAAACATAAAAGTAGAAAATGTTATTTGTGTGATTAATCATCAAGAGTATAGGAAAATTACAAGTTAATTCTCCTTTGAAAAAAATTATAGAAACTTCTATTGCCCCTAATGTCCGCACAGTCCACAACGATTTAAACTTGATGAAAGTGTTTCGCTTGATTTTTTCTTTCTCCCTTTCTTAGATCTTCCTGGCACCCTTTTATAAATCGGAGGTAGAACTTCTTCCTCATCTATACTGTTAGGAACATTCCAGTCCTTCTTAGATGACATTGGAATAATTGACAGTTCATATGTCTTCACCAAAGTGCTCGGCTTGTAGTAATTTGAGCAGTACGACCCAAAATCTTTTATATGTTTAAACTTCAAGACAACAATAGCATAAACACAACGTATCTGATCTATTTGAAACCTTTCACAGTTGCACGAGCCACTTTCGAGGTCGACGATGTACCTTCTTTAAGATTCATAAACTGAGTATATGTAGGTTGATGAAACCTTCACCTGAACAACAATAAAAAAAGATCAAAAACGTTAATATTTTATTAACATAATACTACATCTAAATGCATATAAGCAATTCATGAAATTTTAACATACCGTCATCCTCATAGCTTTCACCCCGTTAAGTGTTAAAACTTCTTCAAACCTCCGACCCAAAGTAGTATTTGTATATGAAGCTATCTTACTGTTTTTACAATTTCAAGAACCAAAGAAAATTCATACTTCCTCTAAGAATCAAAATATTGATAATTTTCGGGCATCCACCAAACACCCATTCATACACTTAGCAATATTTGAAGTCAATTAATTTTTTTCTTCAAAAAGATCAACAATCAGTGCTGAAATTATTTTTCATTGATGTTTTCATTTGATTTGATTTTTATGTATTTGTTGTTTTCAAAATTCAAATTTCCGTAGCTGTTACATAATTTAAGGGATGCAGTAATCCACTTATTTAATTAGTTGCGCTAATTAAATCCTTAATAGCAGGGGACTTCATTATTTCTATTTTTAAAGAAACCCAAAAATCCGCATATACATAGGTTACTATGTATATGTCGGTTGTCTTATGTAAAAGATTCGGGAGAGAGAGAGAGAGTAAAATAATTAAAAAGGTAGGAGAGAACGTAAATACTTCTAATAGGGTTGAAATTTATGTTATTTATATGTCATGACCCAAAAATGAGGGTCATGATGGCACTTATCGCGGAGTACCTTGACAAGTAAGCTTATCACCTAAACTTATACAAAAAGAGAAAAAGACAGAAATATTCCAAGATAAGGCTTCTAGAACGAAGCCGAGCAATACACGTAATCATAACAATACGGAAAGAACTATCCAAAATACCGATCATGCTCCAAAACCAAGTGTCAATAGTGTAAGAACTATTAATATAATCCAAGAATCAAATACATCAAAAAAATAACCACAAAGAAATAATATGTCTCCGAATTCTAATAAAGACATAACTACTATAGAAAGATAGGGGTGAACTTCGGACACATGAATGTCCAACCACTACCTTAGAAGCTCCAAAAATCACCTGAGTCAAGCAAGCTGAGCCGTACTAAAGCTAGGACCTACACCAAAAAGCGCAGTAGGCATGAGTACAGTCCACATGTACTCAATAGGTATCATCGGCCAACCAAGCAAAGTAGTAAATAAAAAAACAAAATATACACTAAGGGCACATCACCTGCAATCAAAAAATTTTCCACAGCGATAGCCCACATCACTTGCACTTACAGTTCTAATATATCACATATATTACAACATCATAACAAAATAGAGCACAAGTATGCAGTATATCATATATAAGTAGGAACAAAAGGGAACATGCAAAACAAGATCATCAAATACAAGAAAAATAATATAAGACAATTACATAAATGGCAAGTTAATATGGCAATACAACACAATATAAACATAATAAAGTAAGTGTAATGTATATGATGATAATGTATGAGGTTATCGCACAATCTCCAGGATCGTTGCACAATCTCCATATACATCTACGGAGGTAAGCCTCCCAACGCAGTACCCATAGGGTTCGTCAACCAGTATACAATCCATATATATTATATCTTCTTTCTAGTACATCCCTCAGAAAGGTGTATCAGGTGTTTCCAGTGTTTCTCAGATGTTGCCACAGTGGTACCAATGTTTCGTGAATGAGTATGATATAAAGATGTATTGCTCACAACCAATCACATGAGTAGTTCTACAACCAACCATATGATATATTTCCACAACCAACCAAATGATATATTTCCAAAACCAACCATAATGATATATTTTTCCAACCACATAAGCTATTATCCACTCATTATTTTCATTTCAACCATGAATTTCCACGTCTCATATGCTAACAACACAATACAATTATTCAAATCTATTCAAGGCTATCAATATCAATAGGACCCCCACACGGTCGTACATGTCACATAATATCTCAATTTCAATAATTATATCACATATAGGCCCCCACACGGGCACAACACATAGATAGTCATTTTTTCATGATTAGTTCCTGCCCTTAACATGCATTTTATATCATTATTTACTACCCAACCTAGTCTGAAAGAGTTAAGTCATAACCTATCTCAAAAGCCAAAATCGGCCTGCTACACTTCGAACCCACGATCTTACTTTTTATGAACAATTTCAAACTCCACTAAAAACATAAAATATGAAATTTATGCGTCAAAATAAAACCAACAACACCCATATTGACTACTTTTGGTTCAGGGTCAAAACGGACCCCCAAAATGAATTTTCGAAAAAGAAAGGCAAAATTGGAACTTTACTTTAAAAATATGTTTCCCATATTTATAGGACCCAACAACAGAAAACTCAAGTTAAATACAGTAAAAAAATGAGGTTCAAATTGAAGAAAAATTATTTTTGAACTTTACGGGGTAAATTCTTTGAAATCGGGGTTAAAATCAAGAATCGAAGTTATTTTGAAGGTTAAATTGATGAAAAACTAGTAATTATATGATAAAGACATTATTCAAGTGAACAAAAGTAAAATTGAGGTTCAAAATCAAGCCCTAAGATTTTTGGAGTTTTGAGAAATTAATCAAGAAAGTACTAAGAAAATGGTGAATTTTACCTTAAATCATAATAAAACCAAGAAATGAATGTTAATCTAGCTTCCTAAGATCCCATGAACCTTACTTTTAAGCTCTCATACTATTTTAGGGTTTAACTCCCAAGAGGAAGCAAGAAAAATGAGCAAAAAGGGCCCAAAAAGGGCTTTATATAGCATTTTTTTGTTTTTTTGCACCAGATTTTTGCCCTCAAATTCACCCCGGATTTTGACGGGGTGCCCGAAATTCATTCGGAGTCCGATATATGTAAATGAACTATGCAATCATACTAAATTCGATATTTCGGATGCGTTGACGAAGTAATATTTTTGAAAAAAAAATATCATTTTCACAAAGTTGACCCTTGAAACCCAATATCATAATTTTCCAAATCGAACATCGAAATGAGATTTAAAAGTCGTAAAGTTATACCAAATATGCTAACACCCCAAAATCGACCTTCCGGATCTGCTAGAGAAGTTGGATTTTCCATCCGAGATCATTTTGATCAAATATTGGTCCTAATCTCATATTTTTAATTTTCCAACTTTCCGATCAATAGGTCAAAATGAGCTTGGGTGCATTGGGATCCGAACCAAAGGTCTACCTAGCCTAAAATTGATATTTTAAAGCTGCTGGCATATTCCATTCGTCCATCTATCATACAGATCAAAAGATATCCCCATAAGCCTAAAATAAGGCTCTTGAAACTATCGAAAATCACAATATCGCATAAATGATACCAAAATACATCAGAAATCATGCCAATCAATCCCACACCCCAGAAATACCACAATGAACTACGAGGAGGGGTAAAATAATCAAATCATACAAAATCATAAATTTCACATATTTTATTAAATTTTTAGGTCGTTACATTATCCATCACTAAAAATCTAGTTCGTCCTTGAACTAAGGCAAAAGTAATACCTGAATCAACAAAAAGCTGGGGATAAGAAATATGCATATCAGACTCAACCTCTTAAGTTGCCTCATCTTCAAGTCGATGTCGCCACTGGACCTTAACCACTGAAATCACTCGAGAGCGCAATCACCAAACATTCCTAGCCAAAATGGAAACTGGCTCCTCAATAAAGGAAAACTGCTCATCTAACTGAACCGACTTCTAGCGAATGACATAAGACTCATCGGGAATATAGTGACGAAGTATAGAAATATCAAAAACTGGATGAACAACTGATAGATAAAGGGAAAAAACCAACTTATAAGCCACATTACCAACAGTATGAAGAATCTCAAATGGACCAATATACTTGGGGCTAAGCTTGCCCCTCTTTCCAAACCTCATCACACCTTTCATGGGTGAAACTCGAAGGAAGACATAATCACCAACACTAAATCTCAAGGCACGAAGTCTACGATCAACATAGCACTTTTGCCTACTCTAAGCCGCTCTAAGTTTATCCTAAACTCTATCCCAAAACTCACAAAGCAAGTCCGTACCTCGAGGTCTCATCTCTAAAATATTAAATCAATCTACTGGGGAGCGACAACGCTTACTATACGATGCCTCAAAAGGAGCTATATCAATACTGAAATTATAACAATCCTCCCGATCATTTGTAAAATTTTACTTGTTCTTTCTATTTTATCTCTCCTTGTAGTTGTATATGTGATTTATGACTTATGGTGATGAGTAGTATCGATTCTTGAGTTGAGAAAGTTAATCTGATAATGGTCAATCTTTAATCGAGACGACCTCGAATTAATGTCGTAATATTTTCAATAGGTTCGGAATATACTTTTTAGTCATTACATATCTAATTTATTTATATGAGGTTCCAAGAAGATTTTAAGGGTTTATTTTAAAGTTTTATGTATTTGAGTTAATTAGTTTAAATAGCAGTTTGATGAGTCAAAACGCATAACTTAAACCTTCTCACATAACCAACGTCCATATTAATAGCAGCTTAGGTTGACCCCTCAAATAGAACAGTTGATTAGGTTTCCAAACTATTGCGGTTGAGCACTAAAATCATGAACTGCTTCAGGTAAATCGATGTTGAAAACTCAACCTTACATTTGTGAATTGATAGTAGGAACTTGCCTATTGTAACTAATTATTGATTATAGTTGGGTGAAAAAAAATGAGTTTGAGTTTTTATTTTTGTTGGACATGGAGGTATTCCACTGCTAATAGAATGTTGGGCTAATCACGTGTCAAGTTGTAGGGTTTTGCTGGACGTGTAGGTACATTAATTTGAGTGAAAAGTTAGGCTAATTAGGTGTAAAATTTAACAAGTGTATAAATATTGGGAATTGTGAATGGTTTAAGGTAGTATGAGTAATTAAAAATTTTAAGCTCAAATTAAACTTGTTTTGCTCTCGGGTTAGTGCAGGTTTGCACGACTTCAACTTAGTTTAGTATTTTTCTTATAGTCTTTCTATTGTGATTAAAGTTTGACATGTTGGTGTAGGTAATTAAATATTAAATACATTATATTGTACAAATATTGTGAGATTTAAGAAACTGGAAGAAGTTTAAGACTTAGTCTTTGACTTGAAATTTAAACAAACATGAGGTTTGGCTTATAAATTGCGTTTAGGGTAGAAAGTTCATTATAAAGTTGGATTCCTTTACTTATAAATAATGGACATTTGATAGATTATGGATGTTCTAGGGCGTGGAAAAAAGGAAAGGCTTTCACGAATTAGCTTGTTTATCTGGGATTCTCTGATTTAGGTAGGTTACGGTTTAATTGGAGTTTAGACTCGACTTAATTGTGTGTATGCTCCTAAATTGGATACCTGTGGATTGGTATTCGGACATGCTTGAAATTGTTGAGTTGATGTTTGGGTTGTTGGTTCGTGTATAAATGTTTATTGAAAATTGACTTGATGGAATTGTCTTATGACTTTAAATGTACTTGTAAACTTGGTACATTATGTTTTATGTTGTGAGGTTGTGTAAATTGATATTGATAATACTTGTTTATATTTATGTTGGATTGGGTACCACGCCGATATGTTTACATTTATGTTGGTTCGGGTACCACGCCGGTAAGTTTACATTTATGTTGGATCGGGTACCACACCGGTACGTTTATATTTATGTTGGATCGGGTACCATGTCTGAACGTTTATATTTATGTTGGATCGGGTACCACGCCGGTACGTTTACATTTATGTTGGATCAGGTACCACGCCGGTACATTTACATTTATGTTAGATCGGGTACCACGTAGTACATTTATATTTACGTTGGATCAAGAAGTTTAAGACTTAGTCTTTGACTTGAAATTTAAACAAACATGAGGTTTGGCTTATAAATTGCGTTTAGGGTAGAAAGTTCATTATAAAGTTGGATTCCTTTACTTATAAATAATGTACATTTGATAGATTATGGATGTTCTGGGCGTGGAAGAAAGGAAAGGCTTTTGCGAATTAGCTTGTTTATCTGGGATTCTCCGATTTAGGTAGGTTACAGTTTAATTAGATTTTAGACTCGACTTAATTGTGTGTATGCTCCTAAATTGAATACTTGTGGATTGGTATTTGGACATTCTTGAAATTGTTGAGTTGATGTTTGGGTTGTTGGTTCGTGTATAAATGTTTATTGAAAATTGACTTGATGGAATTGTCTTATGACTTTATGTACTTGTAAACTTGGTATATTGTGTTGTATGTTGTGAGGTTGTGTAAATTGATAGTGATAATACTTGTTTATATTTATGTTGGATCGGGTACCACGCCGATACACTTACATTTATGTTGGTTCAGGTACCACGCCGGTAGGTTTACATTTATGTTGGATTGGGTACCATGCCAGTACTTTTATATTTATGTTGGATCGGGTACCACGCCGAAACATTTATATTTATGTTGGATCGGGTACCATGACGGTACGTTTACATTTATGTTGGATCAGGTACCACGTGGTATATTTACATTTATGTTAGATCAGGTACCACGCTGTTACGTTTACATTTATGTTGGATCGGGTACCACACCGATACGTTTATATTTATGTTGGATCGGGTACCACACCGGTACATTAATATTTATGTTGGATCGGGTACCACGTCGGTACGGTACATGAACATAGATTGTTCCCTGCAGGTCATGACTATTTGGGCAAAAAAAAAGTCACATAGCATGTGTGTACATACTTGTGTTGATTTTGTGGATGTTTACCGCATGATGGATACTCTTGATAGTTATGTGGCTTGTTTGTGATTACTATTGACCTATTATTACTGTATTGTTGATTCAATGAGAATTTGTTATTTGATGATGCCTGTCTACTTGTTTTTCTAATTTTGTTGTGTACATCCTATTAAGTTGAGTTGGCCTATGATACCTGCCAGTACATAGTGGTTTGTACTGATACTACCATGTACTATTCTTTTGTTGAGTGCAGAAAGTTTTTCAGAGGCTCAGACACGACCTCACCTCTAGAGTTGATAGCATATCTTGATCCAAAGGGTGAGCACTCCGTCTTCAGGCTGCCACGGTTCATCTTATTTGTTATTGTCCATCTTTCGGGCAATGGAACATTCCTTATTTACTTTATGTAAAGATTTCTTCATATATGATTGGTTAGTAGTTCTTGTACGATGAATTTCGGGTCTTGGGGATTTTAGTAAGTATTTTATTTGACTTCCGCATTAATGACGATTAGTCCTGAATTATTAGTATTATAATGATTTTATGATATCATCATCTTCATATTGACTAAGTGTTTGGGTAAAGGTTCGGTTTAGATGGTTCTCCCACAGGAAGTTAGTGTGGTTGCCACTTATGACCATTTGGGTCGTGACAGAAATGGTAGCTATTATTATATGCAAACTCTGCTAAAGCTAAATGATGCTTCTACTGGCCACCAAAATCGATCACACACGCGCAGAGCATACTCCAAAACCAGGATAGTCTGCTTTGACTTTCCATCAGTTTGGGGTGAAATGCTAAGCAAAGATCAACCCGAGTACCCAACTCATCCTAAAAAGTCATCCAAAAGTGAGATGTGAGCACAGAACCTCGATCTGAAATAATAGACACCGATGTACCATGCAGACGCACAATCACACAAATAAAGATAGGGGCTAACCTCTCAGCACTGAATGAGACCCAAATCGAAATAAAATGAGCTAACATAGTTAATCGATCCACGATGACCCAAGCACTGTCAGAACCTTGAGATGTATGAGGCAAACTAGTCATAAAGTCCATGGTGATCCATTCCTACCTCCACTCGAGAATAGGCAACCTCTGAAGCAATCCACCAGGTCTCAAATGCTCGGCCTCCACCTGCTGACAACATAGGCAACGAGCCACAAAATATGCCATATCACACCTCATACCACCCCATTAATAGTGTTGCCTCAAATCACAATACATCTTAGTCACACCTAGATGGATAGAATATCTAGAACAATGGGCCTCCTCCAAGATCAACCTAATCCAGTCACCCACTCTCGGCACACAAACTCGGCCCCTAATCCTCAAACTCCATCTGAATCAAGTGAGGCTTCCTTAGCCTTCCCACTCAACACTTTATCTCAAATCAACCTCAATACAACATCATCAAACCGATGAGCTCGTATTTGCTAGAAGATCTAGAATCCATAAATGCCAAAACACATCCTGGTGTCTAAATATCAAGCCTAACTATCTAGTTAGCTAAAAACTGGACCTCTAAGGCCAAAAGCCTCTCCTGGATCAAAAGATGCGCCAAGCTACCTATGCTAGTCGACTTCCGGCTCAAGTCATCTATAATCACATTAGCCTTGCCCAAATGATAAAGAATAGTCAAGTCATAATCCATAAACAACTCAAGCTAATGGCACTTCCTCATAGTAAGATCTTGTTGGGTGAAGAAGTACAAAAGGCTACGATGATCTGAGAAAATCTCACAAAAGACTCCATACAAGTAGTGCCTCCACAACTTCAAGGAAAACACAACTCCAAATTATGGGTAGGATAATTCCTCTCATGAGGCTTCAACAAACAAGATGCATATGCAATCACCTTGCCCTCATGCATTAACATAACACCCAATCTAACACCAAAAGCATCACAAAACACGGTAAAGCCCATACCCTCCTTGGGGAAAGCCAATATAGGAGCTGAAGTCAATAAATCCTTGATCTTTTGAAAGCTTGCCTCACAAGTATCGAACAATTAAAAATAAATCTTTTTCTGAGTCAACTTAGTCAATGGATATGTAATAATGAAAAACCCTCAACAAAATACAGATAATAACCTGCCAAGCCAACAAAACTCTGAATCTCGGCGGGTGAGGTAGGTCTAGTCCAATCACGAATCGCTGCAACCTTGGCTGAATGAAACATAATAACTTCCTTTGTCACCATATGACCCAAGAAAGAAACACGCTCTAACCAAAACTCACACTTAAAGAACTTCACGTACAACTTCTCATCCCTCAATCTCTGAAGCACAATCCACAAATGCTCCTCTTGCTCAACCTCACTGTTGGAATACACCAAGATATCATCGTAATAAATATGATAAAAAAGGGGTCAAGATACGGTCGAAACACTTGATTCATCAAATCCATGAATGCAAAAGGGGCATTAGTCAACCCAAAAGACATGACCAATAGCTCATGATGACCATATCGAGTCCAAAAAGCTGTATTCAGAATATCCAAAGCTCTAATCCTTAATTGGTGATAATCGGACCTCAAACTAATCTTCAAAAACACCGTAACAGCCTGAAGTTAATCAAACAAATCATTGATACGATGGGAAGATACTTATTCTTAATCGTCACCTAATTCAACTGTCTATAATCAATACACATCTGTATTAATGCATCCCTTTTTCTTCACAAAAAAAGATGCACCCCAAGGTAAAGCACTAGGACGGATAAATCCCTTATCCAACAACTCCTGTAACTGATCCTTCAGTTCTTTCAATTCTATTATGGCCATCCTATAAGGAGGAATAAAAATGGGCTTGGTGCCCGACTCAACATCAATAATAAAATCAATATCTCGATCCGAAGGTATACTAGGCAAGTCCATAGGGAACATATCCATAGACTGACGAACAATACGAATAGAATCTAAGAAAGGAGGTGAAACAACACTAGTGTCACAAATATGGGCCAAGTAAGATAAACATTCTCTCTCAATCAATTTACAAGCCTGAACATAAGATATAATCCTCTCAGGACCAGAATAAAGTGCACCCTTTTAAGCTATCCTTGGCACACCCGACGAAGATAAAGTCACAGTCTTGGCAAAACAATCTAAGATAGCATGATAAAGAGCTAACCAATCCAAACCCAAAATAACAACAAATTCAACCATATCTAATACAAGCAAATCTACCAAGGTCCCACGCTCGGTAAAAGTCGCAGCACAAAATCGATGTGCTAGATCCACCGTTAAAGAATTACCTACCAAGGTAGATACACAAATAGGCATGGCAAGAGGCTCACCAACAGAATCAAAACCCGAAACAAAATACACAGACACATAGGAGAAGGTCGATTCGGGATCAAATAATATAGATGCAGGTCTAAAACAAATGGGGACGGTATCTATTCTTACAATATCAGAAGCCTTTACTTCAGGTCTAGATGGTATAGCATAACACTGACCACGGCCACCAACTTTCTGGGTGGCCCACGGCCACCACCTGAGGCACCACCTTTTTTACCTATCGCACCTCTGGTAGAATCCCTACCTCTCACAGCTGAAATAAGAGTAGCCTGAATCACCCAATAAGGATAGTCCCCGACCACATGGCCAATCTCATCACACATTTAGCAATCTCTATGACCAGCCGCAATAGGAAAAGGTACAACTGGGCCTGAACAGCCATTCTAAACTGCTGAATTAGAAGATCCACCACCTGAACTCTGTAAAGATGTTACTGGCCTACCATGGTATCCACGAGAACCTCTAAAATCTCTTTCTCGAGAGGTCTAAATCATGAACTCACCAAAATACCATGCCTCCCTAAGATGCGCTAATCATACCCTCTGTTATCTTAGCGTGATCTATAATACTCTAATGAGGAGCCCCAAGCTCAACCATCTGAGACGTAGCCACTGAAGGGAGACATCCAAACTTTTTACAAACTTCTGATTCTTTTCAGTCTAGATAAAATGCTATCATAGAAATATCTAGAAAGGGCATAAAAATGTGCCCTATACTAAGCAACTATTACGGAGCCCTGCTCCAAATGATCAAACTCGTCCCGCATACGGTCTCTCAAACTGAAAGGCACAAATCTCTCCAAAAAGGTATTAACAAACTAATCCCATGATAACTCAGGAGCATCAACAGGCCTACAAATGAAAAATGATATCCACTAATCTCTCGCGGCATCTCTCAACTGATAGTAGTATAAGTCACACCATTCGCGCAGAAAGAGTGAAACACAACTCAAAACACAAGGTATGAAAGAACAAAACTCATACCAAATATGTTAACACCCTAAAATCGACATTCTCGATCTACCAGAGATTTTAAATTTTTCATCTGAGGTTGTTTCGATCAAATGTGGTCCCATACCCATATTTTTAGTTTTCCAACTTTTCGATCAATAGATCAAAATAATCTCGGGTGCATTGGGAGCCAAACCAAAGGTCTACCTAGCCTAAAATCAATATTTCAAAGCTGCTAGTGCAGTTCATTCGGCCATCCATCAGACGGATCAAAAGACATCCCCATAATTCTAAAATGAGGCTCTCGAAGCCATCAAAAACCACAACATCACATAAATGATATTAAAATACATCAAAAATCATGTCAATCACTCCCACACCCCAGAAATACCATAATGAAACTACAAGGAGGGGTAAAATAGTCAAAACAATGAAAATCATAAATTTCACATATTTCATCAAATTTTTAGGTCGTTACATCATACCTCTCTTAGTTTTACTTATCATGTATAACTGTATGATAACTTTTGCATCCTTCATGAGTGAATGATTAAATGGGTACACTTATGTTTTGACTATAACTTATCAAATTTTCCAGCCACTCTCCTCTATTGATTATTATTAAAAATTTTAATTAGTCTAGCCACATACCATGTAGATGTTTTAGAGTATGATCAATATGTGGGATAAGATGAGATATCTTTGGATTAAAATTATAAATAATCTATAACTAGTTTCATGAGGCTCGCGCTAAGACCGCGCCCAAAGTCTGATATAAAAATAAGAATTTAAATTTAAAAATATAATTTATATTAATTTTTTTACTTTTTAATTAGTATAATTAAATGGTTTATTAAACACATCTTGTTGATAAATTTTCATAATTATTAAAATATTTAATCACATAACTAAATAATGTTAAATAAACAAAATAATTTGTGAGGAAGAAAGTATTATCAGAGTATTATAATATGCCCAAATGCTACAAGTAATTTGATATTTTATAAAATAATATGATTTAAAATATGTAATAATTAGGATTCAGAGAAGATCATAAATAGAAAATATTGATATTTTTATAAATTTGTGAATATGTAATTCTTTATTTATAAATAGAAATAAATTATTTTGATATTTATTGAGTTTTAGTTTCTCTCATGATTTCAGTGGCAAGAGTTTTGAGACATATTATTTTTCATCTTATAGAATTATCTGAAACAAAATATTTTAATGACTTCAAATTTATATTATAACAATTATAACCTTAATTTAGAATCATTATATAAATTAACTTAATAATGATCACTATGAATATTCAATGATAATTAAATTAATATTAATAGATTACTCTATTTAATCTATTTACTTGTCATGTATTTTATTTATATGCCCCTCAAAAGAATGCCCTGTTCGCCCCATTTTAATAATTTTTTTTATTTTTTTATGTCCATTAAGAAAAATAATATATACAAGATATTATTTATTAAGTTATCCAATTTATTATATATATTTGGATGACTAAATATAATATTAGAAAAATCTATAAGGTAGTAGTTGAAATCATTACAAATTTAATTTTGTATTAAGTTATCATGATTTTGTTTTGAGTTAAAGTGATTGTTGATTTAAAATGAAGGAAATTTTAATTAAAAGATAATCAATAATTGGAAAGAAGAACCCAATTACAAAAATTCAAGTGCAATGATCTTAACAAGAACAATAAGGGCAAAAATGAAAATATATAAGAGAACCACCATCACTTGCTATGTGTAATAACTTTCTTAGTTCAAAAAGAAATTAAAATATCAAAAATACCTTTGTGAGGACTACCAAAAGTACAATATTCACTCCTATATATAGTTACTAGTTTCATGAGGCCCGGGCTTATTCGAACATATAAAAATAGGAATATTAATTTAAAATATGAGTTGTTATATACTTTTTACTTTATAATTAATACTGTAATGATATGTCAAACATGTCTTTTTAATAAATTTTTTAATAATTAAAGTTTTTAATTACGTAATTAGATAATTTTAAAGAATAAAACATTTGCGAGGAAGAAAGTATTACCAAAGAATTAGAATATATCGAAGTACCAAAAACAGTTCAGTATTTTGTAAAATAACATGATTTAAAATATTTAAATAATTATAATTTGAAAAAGATCATATATAAAAAAATATTTATATTTTTGTGATTTAGTGAGTATGTAATTGTTACTAATATATAGAAATAAATTTCTTTTGATGTTTATTGAGTTTTCTTTCAATCTTTATTTCATGTAGCAAGATTTTTTGCATAATTTTTTTTTCATCTTATAAAATCATCTAATACAACAAAATATTTCAATGACTTTAAGTTTATATTATATATTATAACCTTAGTTTAAAAGTTTTACACAAATTAACTTCATAATAATCTATAAGGATACTAATTAATAATTAAAATGTATTAATAGATTACTTCATGCAGCCCATTTACTTGTCGTGTTGATGTTCTACACACCTCCTAAAAGAATATCTTATTCATTCCTTTTTAAATTATTGCTTCATCTTTTTTCATGTTTGCTAAGAGAAATAATATATACAAGGTATCATTTATTAAATTACCTTATTTATTATTTTTATTTTTTTAGAATTGTACAATACTAATTAGAACTGTAAGAGTGTAGTTGAAAATCAATCCAAACTTTAGTTTTTTATTAAAAATTATTTGAAAGGAGTTTTTTGAGCTAAATTGATTGTTAATTAAAAATAAATGAAGTTTTAACTATCAGATAATTTAATAAATGACAAGAAAGGACCAATAATAATAGTCCATGTAAAAATGGTCTTAACCAAAATAATAATTAAGGAAAATATAAAAATATATTAGAAAAAGACACCAGTAATTACTATGTGTGATAATCTTACTTAACAAAAAAATTAAAATACCTAAAATATTATTGTGAGGACTACCAAAATTGATATCATCTCTTATATAGATTAGTAATAAATAGATATTTTTAAAACTAACTAAAAATAAAGGATGTCAAGTAAAATAAAAGTATTATGTTGATCTAAATATTTTTGAGAAGTTATTGTTGTTTTAAGTAAAAGTGTAAAGCAACACATGTTAATTTATCCACATGGCTACTAAATTTAAAAGTTGGGACAACTTAAGATTTAAAATTTGGGACAACTCAACACGTTTTACTCTTTAATTGTGGAGTGTAAGTGATTAAATTCTTGTAAATGACATAATCATGTGAGGACGATCAATTTGGGACATCCTCATTTATTTATAGTAGTAAAATAATATCAACTTAATATGATTTTTTAGTTATATAATAATTTACTTATCTAAATAAGATTAACTTTTTCTTGAAAAAACTATTAATACCTTCTTCTTATGTAAAGAAAACATTATTTATTTTGATCCGAGTGTAAAAGCTAAAGGTACTACTCCCTATATCTCAATTTATCTAATTGATTTTTTTGTCGGTCTCTAAAAATGACATATTTTTATATTTAATATAATATTTCTTTAAAATCTCATTTTGTTTTTAATAGAATGATTTATAATCATATAAATATTTATGACATATTTAAATCATAAGTTCTAAAAAAAAAAAAATTAGTTTATTAAACTTTGTTTCAAGTCATACTATCTTATATAAATTGAGACAGAGAACAAAATATAAATTGAAGGAGCAAGAGAGAGAAAAAAAATGTTCACACAAAAGATACTATAATATTACTATTCAATTAGATCAGTCCACATGGAATGGACCTAAAAGAAAAGGAATGAGTGTGCATACAAAATAAAAATTGATAAAGTGCATACAAAATAAAAATTGATAAAGTGAAGCCAATAGCTGTTGGCCACGTTAGCTCCTTAGTATGCTGTGAGGACTCTTCCCTTATATATTGTATAAATAAATAAAATATATTAAAAGTGTGAAGACCCTTAGAAAAATGATTTGAACTTTTTGTCCTTCATTAAAATATTTTGTAATAGAAAAAATTATTTTTTCACTTATTTTCTCCAATAATTATATTTTTAGATTTTTATTATAAAATTAGTATGATTTTACTATAATTAATAATCATAATTAAAGTAATTCTCTTTTATTTTTCTACTAGGATTCACAAAATTTCATTCCTATTGAATGAATTATGGGCTCTACCAAAATTAATCTCCAAGTATTAGAGATCACACGACAATGGAGAGTACTAATAGACTATGGGTTGTGTGAATCTATATATATGCCTATTTTTTTATTTCTTTTTAAAAAGCTTCAATAGGGTTCTATAGTTATTGTACATAGGATTTGCAGTAATTTTTTCTTTTGAAAGCATATAATTCTGTTAACCTTAATTTTATAGCTTTTTATTATATTTACATCATTTATTTTATTGCATGTTAACATTAGTTTTGTTGGTGATACTAACAAACTGTCCTTTTTTTTGTTCCTAAGCGGCATTTGTTATTGAGTTTCTAACATAAATTTTTTGTTTAATACATTGGTTATATTTATCAAGAACAACAAAACATGTTGTTTGCAAGTAACTTTCGTTATTGAATCTCCAACATAATTTTGTGATTTTTAGATTTTAGATTTTCTTTTTTTATTACATTGAGTTTGTTTATCATTATCTTTATTATGAATGTTTATATATTATATCTGTTATATCATACTAATTATAGGCTTGGTGATGGAGTACGATGATTCTTTTGTAAAAAAATAAGGGTGACATTCAGAGTTGCAATAACTATAGGGGAATTAAGCTGTTGAGTCACACTATGAAAATTTGGGAGAAGGTGGTTGAGTGGAGATTGAGGAGGGTCGTGTCCATTTTAGAGAATCAGTTTGGTTTTATGTCTGGTCGCTCGACGACAGAGGCAATTCACCTAGTGAAAAGATTGGTGGAGCAGTATAAGGAAAGAAAGAGGGATTTGCACATGGTGTTCATCGATCTAGAGAAGGCGTATAACAGAGTCCCTAGGGAGGTTCTTTGGAGATTCTGGGAGGTGAGTGGAGTGCAAGTAGCGTACATCAGAGATATTAAGGACATGTACGATGGAGGGAAGACTTGGGTGAGGACAGCGGGAGGAGACTCAGGGCATTTTCTGGTAGAGACAGGTTTGCACCAAGGATTGACTCTTAGCCCTTTCATTTTTGCGTTGGTGATGGACATGTTGATGCATAGTATTTAAGGTGAGGTGCCGTGGTGTATGTTATTTGCGGATGATGTAGTGATGATTGATGAGATACAGGGGGGTGAATAAAAAATTGGAGATTTGGAGGCAAACCTTGGAATCTAATGGGTTCAGGTTAAGTAGGTCCAAGACGAAGTATTTGGAATGCAAGTTCAGTGACTCGCGTCAGGAGGATGGTGTGGTGGTAAGGTTGGACTCTCAGGATGTTTGTAAGAAGGATAGTTTTAAGTATCTTGGGTCTATGATTCAGAGGGATGGCGAGATTAAGGAGGATGTCTATAAGCATATTGGAGCAGGTTGGATGAAGTGGAGGCTCGCCTCGGGAGTTTTATGTGATAGAAAGGTGCCCCTTAAGCTTAAAGAAAAATTCTACAGAGTGGCAGTTCGTCCGACTATGCTGTATGGAGCTAAATATTAGCCAGTCAAGAACTCCCATATCCAAAAATTGAAGGTGGCGTAAATGAGGATGTTGCATTGGATGTGTGGTCTCACTATAGGGGATAGAGTCAGGAATGAGATTATCTAAAAGAAGGTGAGAGTGGCTTTGGTAGAGGACAAGATGAAAGAAGGCAGGTTGAGATGGTTTGGGCATGTAATGAGGAGGATCATGGATAATTCTGTTCGGAGGTGTAAGATACTAGCTTTGGATGGATTTAGGAGGGGTAGAGGTAGGCCAAAGAAATACTGGAGGGAGGTGATTAGGCATGCATGGAGTAACTGAAGCTTGCTGAGGACATGACCCTAGATAGGAAGGTATGGAGGTCGCGGATTGGGGTTGAAGGCTAGTGTGAGTGTGTGGGTTGTGGCTAGGTATTAGGATAGTGTGGGGGTGGTAGTTCTCTTAGGTATGTGAGTGTATAGTTTACTACTATGAGAGTATCTGTTTTCCTATTTCTTATTTTGTATTACTTGTACTTTACTTATTTTGTATTTTCTTGATATTTACTGTTATTATTTTATTGCTTATTTTTGTTGTGTTATACATCCTGTTTCGAGTCGCATTACAACCTAGCTATACTATTCTCTCTCTTGAGCCGGAGGTCTATCGAAAACAACTTCTCTACTTCTTCAGAGGTAGCGGTAATGACTACGTACATTTCTTCCTCCCCAGACCTCACTGTGTGGGAATATACTGGGTTGTTGTTATTGTACATCATACTAATTATGAAAAATTAGATATATTTTTATATTTATTTATTCAGTTATAAAAGTCTTAAAAATGAACTGCTTGAACGAACATATTAAGAATTCATTTTCTTGGTTAGGCAAAAAGTATTAAATTTTCTCAAATTAGGTGAACGTTTGATTCAAAAGTATAAAATATGTGTGTTTTTACTTTTTTTCCCCTTAAAGTATATATCATTAATTATTTTGTTAATATTTTTATTAACTACACCTTACTATTTTGTTAGATTTGAGTCCTTATTTTTGCAAGATTTGATATGGTAAATTTGTGAATGAACAGAATATTAATTGTCTTATTGTTCTCAACTTGTCTTAAAAGTGTCTCAAAATTTCAATAGATATGTATATCTATTGAAGAGTTATGTATCATATCTCTACATTATTGACGGAAGACTGGAGAAAAAGGATAATAATGCACAAAGTTGATTAAATTATTTTTACATATAATTTTATGAATCAATGTGAGACACACGTGCAAAGCACGTACACTATACTAGTGGATAGAGACATCTCAGGATTAAGATTGAATTAAAATTATATTCTATTTGATTGAAGGCATTAGGTGAGATATCTAAGGATATGAATCTTTCAAATAAATTTTCTTAGTGGATTATGACATGTGTAAGAAGTGTCAAATAATCATTTAATACTGCCAAAAGTTTGAGCCAAGGTAACCCTATGTCATCATTTTTTATTGTTATTGGGATGGAACACCTACACATATTTAAACAGCCTCAGGAAGGTAAAGAATTTCAAAACAATCCTAGATGTTCAAATAAAACTAGGCGTGTTGTGTTCTTTATATGGACATCAAAGGCCAGGGGTCTATCCTCTTAACTCATACTAATGAGAATTTGACTCCACTAAAAAATAACAAAAGAATGATAAATTCGCTTATTCTTGTGTGTATCAATTGAAGTATTTTGAGAAATTGAGAATCAAAATATTCATTTAATTAAAGAAAACGTATATGAAAGAATCATAAAATGTATCCTCACTTATGTTTCATGAGTCCAACATTGGTTCAATCGGTTCACCACAACTTTAGGCCCTCAGGCCAACATAGATAAGAACTCAGTTTACTTTGGAGTAACCTAAAACACAACAGGAATTTGATCATACAAAAGTTGGAATTCATAAGAGGAACTTCTTCAAGTTCCTAAGAATCCCCTTAACAACTAAAAGACTTTATTTAGTGCAATTGTAGATTTTGATTAGTAAAATAGTGTCAAAACCTTTTCTTAGACAACAGAAGAAATTGCTTTACGCTGAAAAAATTCAATTCTTATTGGGCATAGATATTCTTACTTTCTACTACTAAAGTGGTCAGTATAATTGAAGCTTATAATAAGACTTTGTTTGGTCATGTAAAAGAGTTTATAGCTTGGACAAAATAAAATTTCTTCTCCTAATTATGTATGGATGGGTAGGTATGGGTGTGGGTGGGGGGGGGGGGGGGGGGGAGTCATAACTTTGAGGTTGTGGAGCAAAATATTATTTTAGGCCTTATTCTTTAGTCCTTATGGTTCTTTATTCAGTTCTTAAGTCTAGACATATGATCTACTAAAGATATATTTCTACACTAGAGGAAACTGTTGGCATTACTTAGTTGCTCAGTTTAGTGGTGTAAGTGTTGTAAATACATTATTGTCCTTGTATATGTATAATTGGGTTACTTTATTTCATATTATTTGGGCCAGTAGTAAAGCAGTAGCCCAATTTATATTTTTGGGTTGTTTGGCCCATTCTTGGATACAAGGGATAAATTTGATCCTTCCAAAAATAAAATATTATTTTTTTAGTTCAGACATTCACTTTTTCTCTTTATCTTATATCTCTCTCAAAACTTCTATGTTAGAGTTTGTTTCTTCATCTACTTTGTGATGAATACGATATATTGACATGGTATCAGAGCACGAGCTATGAACTTTGGTTGATTCTCCAGCTTCCAATGGTACCCTCATGGTATTCTACGGTGCTCTTCTCGATTGACCATGGTTTTTTGATTCATCAGAGTTTGATTTTCTGTGCATAATTTTCTGCCGTGTTCGGTTCGTATTGGATTTTCCTTGTTATACCAAAGTTGTTGCCATTTTTAGTTGTAAAAAATTAGGGGGGTGGGGGGTGGGGTGGGGTTATTTTTTCTTGTTCTCGCTCATCTCTATGACATTTTTGTTTGTTGTGAAATAGATGGTGTTCTCTGTATTTTTATTGATTTTTTGCTCTTATGGTGATCACAAGTAAATCTTCTGGTACTTTGACTTTCGTTCCCATTGATTACTCTGATCCTCTACACTTCTCTTCCTCGGATGTGCCTGGAATATCCCTAGTGAGTGTCCCTTTTTCAGGCACTGGTTTTGGAGGATGGAAGAGAACTATAAGTGTGTCCTTATCCACTAGAAACAAAATAGGTTTTACCGATAGTTCATATACCAGACCTGTTGATGGCACATATCGTTCTAGGGTTTGGGATAAATGCAATAATATGGTCATATCGAGGCTAACCAGTTATTTGTCTCCTAATATTATAGAGAGTGTACAATACTCTGATATAGCTGAGAGTATTTAGAGTCAATTAAACAAGCGATATGATTCGGTCAGTGGCACTAAGGTGTTTGAACTTAAAGAAAGAATTAGCTTCCACTAGTCAGGGATATTTAGACATTGCGTATTATTTTAACAAACTTAAGAGGTTATGGAATGAGCTTAGGTTTATTTCACATCTCATATCAATACCTACACATGTTCTGTAAATCCTAATCTTTAAAAGAAAGGCGAGAAAAACAAAGTTACTAGTTTCTCGTGGGTCTGAATGAGGCCTACATTGGAGTGCACAGTAACCATCTTATGGCACAACCATTCCCTTCTCTTAATTATGCATATAAAATCATACTACAGGATGAAAGGCAGAGGTAAGTAATATCTTCTGCTCATTTTTCCACTAAATCTACCTTTTTCCAAGTGCCTCACAATCGTAGACCTGGACCATATTTTCTCTCTAATAAGACCCATAACTCTTATCCTACTTCTCCCAAAGCTTAAAGTGGTTATCCCAATAAATCTTATACTCCTTGGATTAACTTTGATCAGGATAAATCCTTCTTATTTTGTAAATATTACAAAAGGAGTGGATATGTCATTGAAAAGTGTCATAATCTATTTGGGTATTCTGCTGATTTTAATCCTTCCATCCCTAATTTTAAGGGTAAAAGAGTGGATGCTTCTGCTAAGATTCAAGAGAGTTATGGGTCGAGCACTTCATCTCTTAATCATTCTCCTGACAGTCCTAGTGATTTCTAATTTTTTGGGTTGTCTAAGGAGCAGCGTAGCCAAGTTCTAAGTCTACAATAGAGTTCCAAGATTTCATATCACCCTTCTTGTCTTATAGTTTCTATTGGTTTTGCTGGTATGCATTTTACACATATTTCTGTAGAGTATGTTTTTGTTTGGTGCTTGCATGATTAATAAGGTAGATAGGTACATTTATATTATTGACTCTGGTGCTACTAACCACATGACCTCTAATAAGGACTTATTATTCAATATTCAGCATTTAGTAATACCTTACCTAGTTACCCTTCCTAATGGTTACAAAGTTAAGGTGATTTGTACTGACTTTATTCATTTTCTCTCTTTCACCCTTCATCATATCCTTTATATACCTAGTTTCCAGTATAATCTTATGTCTGTTTCAAAGCTCATTACTCAATTAAATTACTTTGTCCTTTTTACCAAACTCTCTTGTTTTATCCAAGCCCTTTCAGTGAAGAGACTAGTGGAGCTTGGTAGATTGGAGCATGATTTTTACAAATTGATACAATTTTCAGTACCTCATAGTCTAGTTCTCAATTTTTTTGATCCTGATTCTACTGTTGCCAGTGTTTTTTCTAGTTTTCCTAGTAATTGTACATCCAACACTTTAATTCCCTTTATTGTTTCCCATTATAATAATTACATTCTATTACATAATGAAGAAGTTTTATGGCATAATCGTTTAGGTCATATGCCCTTTGCAAGAATGAATAAAATTGCTTCTATTCCATGTAAGTTTTCTTCCAAACAGTTCCCTGTAACATTTGTTATTTAGCTAGGCAATTCAGACTTTTCTTTTCTAATAGCTCTGCCAAAATATCTCATTCTTTCCAACTCAATCATATAAACATTTGGGTCCCTACAATACCCCTTCCTATTTTAATTTTAAGTATTTCCTTACTAATATGAATGACTACTCTAGGTCTTGGACTCACCTTTTAGGTCCAATAGCAATGTTTTTCCTTTGGTCAAAGATTTTATTTCCATGGTTCTCACCCAATTTAATGACATTGTTCTTACTATTATAAGTGATAATTCTCTTGAACTTGGTTCAATCAATTCTGCCACTCAATTCTTTTCTGAGAATAGGATCATTCATCAAACTTCATATCCTCATACTCCACAATAAAATAGCGTTGTGGAGAGAAAGCATAGACACCTCCTTAAGACTTCAAGGGCTTTATTATTCCAATAAAAATTACCTTTAAGATTTTGGGTGATTGTATCTTGACTTCCACCTATCTCATTAATAAGCTTTCCTCTTTTATACTGAATAATAAAACTCATTTTGAATTGCTACAAGGCCGCATGTCTTTTTATTCTCACTTAAAGTCTTTTGGTTGATTATGTTTCTCCACTATTCCTAAGTGTCACAGGGGTAAATTTCAACCTCGAGCTGATCCTTGTGTCATTATTGGTTATCCCTTGACCAAAAAAGTGTTACAAACTCTGCAACCTCAAGATTCACCTCACCTTTATCTCTAGAGATGTAGTGTTTCATGAATTTTCTTTCCCATTTCACGACCCTGCATCCTTCAGTAATCCCTTTTCCTCTTCCATCACATATCCTCTATCTATACCTCATTTTACCTCTTTCTCTCCACCTTTTCCACTCTTTTTTTTTCTGTTGCTGCTTCTTCCCCATCTAGAAGATCCACCATATCACACACTACCTTTGCCAATCTTCAGCAGTTTGTGTGTGACATTTCCCCTTTTATTTATGGCTTTAGTCTATCTTTCACTTGTCCTAGTCACTTTCCTGATAATGTTGCACTTGAACCATAGTCCTACAAGTAGTCTGCTTGCATCCCTTCTTGGCAGGATGCCATGACTAAGGAGTTTGAGGCCTTTCAAGACAACAACACTTTGTCCATTGTTCCATTACCTCTGGGCAATAAACCCATCAGTTGTAAGTGGGTTTACAACATAAAATACAAGGTTGATAGTTCTGTTGAGCATTTTAAAGCTCATTTGATTGTTAGAGGTCACACTTAAGTGGAAGGGTTTGATTTTAATGAAACTTTCTCATATGTAATCAAATTTTCTACTGTTAAATGCCTTATTATTGTGGTTGTAGAAAGGGGTTGGCCTTTGTTCCAACTCGATGTCAATAATGTATTTTTTTACGGTGACTTAGAGGAGGAAGAGTATATGAGACTCCCACCAGGTCTGACTGTTTATTGTTCAGTTGGCTCTTCCCCTTTGGTTTGTCATCTTCAAAAGTCTCATTATGGGCTTCGACAAGCCTCTTGACAATGATATGCTAAACATTCATAAGTACTTTATTCCAAGGGTTATTCTCACTCCCTTAATGATTATTCTTTATTCATTAAGAGGTTTACCTTTTCTATTGCGCTCATTGCACTTTATGTTGATGATATAATTTTGTCTGGTGGTGATCTTGATGAAATTTTTGACCTTAAGTCTTTTCTTGACTCTTAATTTTGAATCAAAGATCTAGGTGTTTTGAATTATTTCTTGGGAATTAAGGTGCACTATTCTAATAATGGTTTGCTTCTCCATCAAAAGAAGTTCATTAATGATCTACTACATGAGTTCCATTATGATGTGGTTTCTCCAGTTGCTTGACCTCTTGATTTGTATGTTAAATTGAAGGCAGGCATGGGTAGTCCACTTCCCAATCCCAAGACTTATCCCAGTTTAGTAGGGAAGCTTAATTTTCTCACTTATACAAGGCCCGACTTATCGTTTGTTTCTCAACTTTTAAGTCAGATTCTTCAAACACGTTTAAATTGTCATATGAAGGTTCCACTCTATTTGTTATGCTATTTAAAAGGGACTTTTACTTTGGGTGTCTTTTTTTCTAGTTCTTCTGATTTTTCTATTACTGTATTTTTTTATAGTGACTAGACAACATTGCCCTGACACTCATCGCTCTGTTACTAGTGTTTGTGTTCTCTTGGGTGGTTCTTTGCTCACCTAGAAGGCTAAGAAACAGCCTGTTGTATCTCTTTCTTCCGTTGAGACCGAGTATAGGTCCATTAGCAATGTTGTGGCTGAATTGGTATGGTTTCTACATTTTCTTGTTGATTTGGGTCTCAGTATTTCTATTCCTATTCCAGTATTTTATGACAACCAAGATGCTATTTGCATTGCTCGAAACCCTGTGTTCCATGAGCTGACTAAGCATATCGAGGTGGATTGTTATTTTATTCACACTAAGTTGTCCGATGGTTTAATTACCTTGCGTCATGTTTTCACTGGTTCTCAGCTTGCTAATATATTCACCAAGCCATTCACTGGACTAGTTCATCATCCTCTTTTGCTCAAGTTGGGTGTTTGAGACCCCTTTAACTTGCGCGGGGAAGGGGGTTGTTGGCATTACTTAGTTGCTTAGTTTAGTTATGTAAGTATTGTAAATATATTGTTGTTCTTGTATATGTATAATTGGGGCACTTTATTTCATTTTATTTGGGCCAATAGTAGAGCAGTATCCCAAATTATATTTTTTGGTTTCTGTGGCCCACTCTTGGATATGAGGGATCAATTAGATCCTTCCAGAAATAAAATATTATTTTTCTAGTTTAGACATTCACTTTCTGTTTATATCTTATCTCACTCAAAGCTTCCATGTTAGAGCTTGTTTCTTCATCTACTTTGTGATGAATACGATATACTGATAGAAACCCTCAATAGGTGGTGTGCTTATTTGATGACGATAGTTCCCAAAATTTTTTAGGAGGTGTGCCCAAATCTTTGTTATCTGACACAACAATCCGTGTTTATGTTTTATTGTAGTATAAAAGATATTCCCTTTGGTGGTTAATGCAAACATTTAATTATCAAAGAAAGTGAAAAAAATAACTGACTTATTCTTAGATATCTAAAATAACAAGTATTGTGAATCAATTATTGTTAGCGACCCTGACAAATATAAATACAAGAGAGGGTATTATTACAACTTCTTTGTGCTTGGTATGGAGGAAACTATTTTTCTTAATTATTTTTTTTCAGTTTTTTTCATATCCGAAAAAGTTTCTTAAATGTCATAATTGACTTCTGTGTAAGGAAAATAAGTTTCATAAGTGGTATTTCATGATAGAGACGAATATTTATAAACGAGGTTCTCTGGGAGTCTTCTCTTAACATTACTAGAATACATAAAGAGGCCTATACAGGAGGTATTAATACACAGTACTTCTAGTTGTCTATGTTAATTAGAGTTAACTATGTTTATCCTTTACATACTCCCTCAAGTTGAGTAGGATGTGAGAACATTCAACTTGCTTCTCAATATCTGATAGCGCGCTTTAGGCAGAGCATTAGTATGCAATTTTAAAGAGCATTTTAAATTGATCAATTTTACGATCATCAAGAGAACACCCCAATCAACATTGTTATAACTGTGTAAAATCACAGAGGATTGTCGGTTAAAGAAAAGACCATATGAGATAATGGGCTTGATTTATTGAAGTATTCATTTCACTTCCTTCCGGTAAGAATTCAGCGGTGAATGCATGAACTGCAATACTTTGTTCACTAAGTAAGCAATATCAGGCCTTGTAAATATTAAATACTTTAGACCACCGATAATACTGCAAAACAAGGTCTGACCATAAAAAGGTTGGATAATCTACTGGAAGATGAAGCAGGAGTAGCCACTGAGGTGCAGGACTCCATTTGGGCGTGTTAAATTAAGTCACGGGATATATTTTTTCTAGCATAAATACAATCCATGGGTTGTGCAGGTTATGTCAATGTACAAAATTAAGAAAGTTTTGGCAAATCCTTGTCTGCAAATTAAGATTGCAACTTAGCAACAAGAGAACTAATGCAACCAAAACTACTTTCCATAACCAAGATATCTAGACATAAATCAAGTAAAATATTTTAACACCACCAGAATGCAAAAAGAATTATGAACTATATGCTTTAGAGCACCTGAAACAAAATATTATTAGAGCATCAATATGGTAATTATACCATATGCAAGGGGCTTTTTTAAGTCCATAAAGCAACCATTTGAGTAAGCACACATGATCTGGTCAACAAAACCCAGAGGTTTAGACACATAGACAACTTTATCTAGATCTTCATAAATAAAAAGCATTTAAAATGTTCAACTAGATAATATGCCAACAAAAAGAAATGACTAGTGATAAAAGCAATCGAATAGTGGTTGGTTTAACTATCGAGCTGAATGTATCAATATAGTCAATGCTCGATCTTTGATGATAACCTTATGGGACGGGAAGGATTGAATTAGCTGTCAAGTTCAATTTGCATGAGGCCATTGTATATATCATGCATAGATTGGTGTCAGTTCCTATCTTATGCAGCTTGTGAATAGCAAGTCGATCCTGGTGAAACAGGTGTTACATTTAAAAGTGAGAAGGGTTGTTTCAATTTTAAAGAGCATGTTTGTGCACCAGTCACTATTTTGAGGGAATTCATAGGTATAGTATGCAAAGAAGAATTAGATGGTGAGTGATTAGACATGGAGTCACGGCGTGCAAGATCATCACACGAAGAAAGACCATTTATACTAGGTTGACCACCTATGGGAAGAAACTCTTGCATAAATCTTGCAGGGTCTATTAGCTTAGATGCATTGGGTGAATCAAGTTGATTAGATGACGAAGGAAATGACTGTATAAGATCATCTTGCAACTCGTTTATGGGCACATTAGAATAAGGGGATGTTGCAACAGTAGGTGGTACTAGCAACTAAACGGTAAAAGGAATGCTACCAAAAATGTCGAAAGTAATGGGCACTACATTATCTCATACAACAAAAGAAAAAGTTTGTTCATCCAAAAACAATATGATGAGAAACATAAAATTTAGACAAGAAAGGATCAAAACACTTATAACCTTTATGAATCTTACTGTAACCAAGAAAAACACAAGGTTTAAAGTGAGGATATAATTTTTCTTTTGTGTAAGGATGAGCAGAGGCGAAATCAAAATTTAAGATTTGGGGATTTTGAATATTCTTACAGGACAACGACCTCAAACAAATATTATAATTGACAAATTAACGAATGAGTAGCAATACTCAATAAATATTCAAAAAAGAAATGAAACACTTGAACATTAATATTTTTTTCCTTTTTCTAATTGTTAACTTTATGTTTTCATTTTGTTGAGATAATTTTTCTTTTTGAAAATCTGCATATGTAGTGGGAGGAGAAAAACATATATTGCAAATTTCAGGATTTATAATTCCTACAATTGTTTTTTGCTTTTTAAATTATTAAACTTATGTTTTCTTTTTTTAAAACAATTAAAATCTTCATATATAGGATAGGAGAAAATTTATTTTTGTTAAAAAAAGGATATGAGGAAGATGGATTTCCCTAATGGCTGATGTAAAATTAAACTTCCTTAGCCAAAAAATGTGAGATTTTACAAGTAGCTGGTGTCAAATCCACAAACTAGAGTAAGTCTTTCTACCCTCTCCTTTGCCACTGCTCCATAACATTACTTCTTTCATGGGGTTCGTAAGTAATTATTTGCACATATGTACTGTAAGTTTTCTAATACAAATACTATCACGATCAAAAAATGAGGCTCATGATGACACTTATCACGGCGTACCTTGACAAGTAAGACTATCACCTAAATTGATACAAAAAAGAGGAAAAGATAGAAAAATCTTAAGGTAAGGCTTCTAGAATGAAGTCAAACCACATAAGTAATCATAATAATGCAGAAAGGGCTATCCAAAATACCGATCATGCCCAAAACCAGGTGTCAATAGTGTAAGAACTACTAATACATTTCAAGAGTCAAATACATCAGAAAAATAACCACAAAAGAATAATATTTGTCTCTGAATACTGATAAAGATATAACTACTATAGAAAGAGAGAGGTGAACTCCGGTCGCATGAATGTCCAACTACTACCTTGAAACCTCCAACAATTACTCGAGTCAAGCAAGCTGAGGTACACTCGAGCTAGGACCTATACCAAAAGGCTGTAGTAGTCATAAGTATGGTCCACTTGTACTCAATAGGTATCATAGGCCGAGCAAGCAAAATAGTAAATAAAGCATACAAAATATACACTCAGGGCTCGTCACCTGTAATAAAAAAATGTCTCACAACGGTAGCCTACACCGCTTGCACTAATAGTTCTAATATATCACATATATTGCAACATCACAACAAGATAGAACACAAGTATGCATCATATCACATATAAGTAGAACAAGGGGAGCATGCATATACAAGATCATCAAATACAAGTAAAAAAAAGATAAGACAATTACATAAATGGCAAGTCAATATGGCAGTACAACACAATATAAACACAATAAAGTAAGTGCAATGTATATGATGATGATGATGATGATGCACGAGGCCATCGCACAACCTCTGGGATCCTCGCACAATCCCCGTATACACCTATGGAGGCAAGCCTCCCAACACAGAACCCATGAAGGGTTCGCCAACCTATATACAATCCAAATGTTTCATATCTCCTTTCTAGAACATCCCTCGAAGATGGTTTTATAAGGTATTACAATATCTCCTCCCCAACACATCCCTCGAGAAGGATTTTAGAAAGGTGTTGTCAGTGTTACTCAGGTGTTGCCACAGTAGTACCAATGTTTCATGAATGAGTATGATATGATATGTAATACTCACAACAAATCACAATGAGTATTTCCATAATCAACCATATGATATTATTCCACAACCAACCACAATGATATATTTTCACAACCATGTGAGCCAATATCCATTCATTATTTCCATTTCATCCATAAATTTCCACATGTCTCATATAACAACAAGTATGAATATATCACAATACACCAATGGTTCCATATTAGATATTTAAACAACAAAATATAATTATTCATATGGATTCAAGGCTACCAATATCACATAGGACCCTATACAGTCACACACATCACATAATATCTCAATTTCGATAATTACATCACATATAGGCCCCCGCACGGGCAAAACATATAGATAGTCATTTTTCATGATTAGTTCCCATCCTTAACATGTATTTTGTACCATCATTTACTATCTAACCCAGTCAGAAAGATTTAATTCATAACCTACCTCAAAAGTCAAAACTGATTCACTACACTTCGATCACACAAAATTATTTTTCACAAAAAATATCAAACTCCAATAAAAACATCAACTATGAAATCCACACATCGAAACAAAATCAACGACACCCATATTGACTTAGTTTGGTTTGGGATCAAAATGAATTTTCCACAAAAGAAGGGCAAAATTAGAACTTAATTCAAAAACATGTTTCCCATATTTTTAGGAATCTACAAATGAAAATTCTAGTCAAATCGAGTAAAAAATGAGGTTCAAATAGAAGAAAAACCATTTTTAAGCTTTACCAAGTAAAATTTTTGAAATCTGGATTAAAATCAAGAATCAGAGTTGTTTTGAAGGTTAAATTGATGAAAAACCAGTAATTATAAGATAAATAATATTATTCAAGTGAAAAGAAGTGAAATTGGGGTTTAAAATCAAGCCCTAAGATTTTTTTGGGTTTTGAGAAATTAATCAAGAAATTACTAAAAAAAATAGTGAATTATTACCTTAAATCCATAATAAAATCAAGAAATAGGTGTTAATCTAGATTCTTAAGCTCCCACAAACTTTACTTTTAAGCTTCCATACTATTTTAGGGTTTAACTCCCAAGAGACAAAATAAAAAATGATCTAAAAGGGCCAAAAATATCATTTGGAGTTCGACAGGGTGCCCGAGATTTGTTTGGAGTCCGATATATATAAACTAACTATGAAACCATACTAAATTCAACATTTTGGACGCGTTGGCAAAGTTGAATTTTTGAAAAAATATAATTTTCAAAAATTTAACCCCCGAAATTTGAAATCGTAATTTTCCAAATCGAGGGTCGATATGAGATTTAACAGTCGTAAAATCACACCACATATCTTACCATCCTAAAATCGACATTTAGAATCTGCTAGAAAAGTTGGATTTTCCATCCGAGCTCGTTTCAACCAAATGTGGGTCCCACACCCATATTCTCAATTTTCTAACTTTTCGATCAATAGGTCGAAATGAGCTCGGGTGCACCGAAAACCAAACCAAAGGTCTACCTAGCCTAAAATTGATATTCCAGAGCTATTGGAAAAGTCCGTTCAGCCATACTTCTTATGGATCAAAAGACATCCCCATAAGTTTAAAATAAGACTCTCTAAGCCATCAAAACCCACAATATGGCATAAATGGTACCAAAATGAATCAAGAATCATGTCAATCACTTTCAAATCGCAAAATATCATATTGAAACTACGGAGGGGGTAAAATAGTTAAATCATACAAAATCACAAATTTCACATATTTTATCAAATTTTTAGATCGTTACATCATCCACCACTAAGAATCTAATTCGTCCTCGAACTATGGCAAAGAAATACCTGAATCAGTGAAGAGCTGAGGATAAGAACTATATATATTAGACTCAACCTCCCAAGTATCCTCATCTACAGGTCTATGTCGCCACTGGACTTTAACCACAGGGATAACTATAGAGCGCAACTGCCTAACATCCCTAGCCAAAATGAAGACCGACTCCTCAACAAAGGAGAACCGCTCATCTAACTAAATCGAATCCCAACAAATGACATGACACTTATCAGGAATATAGCGATAAGCATTAGGGGTGTGCATCGGTTGGTTCAGTTTTACATATTATCGGTTTGGTTTATCGATTTTTGATTTTTAAATTTGCTAAACCAATAATAAAATCAATAAGATATTTTTTATCGATTTTTAGTTTATTGGTTTTTAGTCCTTAACGGTTCGATTTTCGATTTAACCGATAAGAAAATACTCATAAAATAGAAATAGTAGTAACTAACACGAAATAAAATGCATCTTAGTTGCAACCAAAAATCCTATATGATGTATTTAAATTTACAAAAATCTTCAAGTTTGAACTAAATGTTGTTAGGAGAAATTAAGAGTTTGTATAATTGAAATAATAGGTTTGTTAATTTGTAGAAACAAAAGAGAAAAATATAATAAGTCTATATATATATATATATATATATATATATATATATATGTATATATATATATTCTTATTGGGTTATCGGTTTACCCAATAACCAAATAAGAAAAATTGAACCGAACCAATAATCCAATAATTTTTTTTATAAAACCATTAAAAATTCGTTAACCCAATAACAATAAACCAATAACATTTTTATCTGTTCGGTTTATCGGTCGATTCAATTTTTGCACACCCCTAATAAGCATAGAAATATGAAAAACTGAATGAACAACTGATGGAGCAGGGGGCAAAGCCAACTCATAAGCCACATCACCAATAGTCCAAAGAATCTCAAATGGACCAATATACCTGGGGCTAAGCAAGCCCCTGTTCCCAAACCTCATCACACTCTTCACGGGTGACACTCAAAGGAAAACACGATCACACCCTCCAAATCTCAAGGCACGAAGTCTACGATCAGCATAGCACTTCTACCTACTTTGAGCTGCTTTAAGTCTATCCAGAATGACCCGAACTCTATTCAAAGACTTACAAAGCAAGTCCGTACCTTGAGGTCTTACCTCAAAAACATCAAACCAACCCACTGGGGAGCAATAACGCCTACCATAAATGCCTCAAAATGAGACATTGTTGACACCTAATTTTTGCCCTCTACGACTAAATTTAATCCTGAGTTTCTTTGGGTTTTAATAAAATTGAAATATTTATTTTATCCGAATAAAATATTTTCAAAATATTTTTGTACGTGATTTTGTCAATTTAATTAGCGATTATATATTATCGCGTTCAGTTATACAAGATTATATAATTTGATTACTTAAATATTTATTCTATGGAATATTTGATTTTAATTAAGGATTATTTTAAAAATAATATAATGATTAAAATCTTGATTGTAATATAATTTATTATTAAAATAATTTATTTGGATAAATATGCATTTGATTTAATTAAATCAAGAAGCTCGGGAATAAAAGAAGTTTTAATTTGTATCGAATTTTAATTTAATTTAGCCAATCTATTAGATTTGATCATAATTGAAATCAAATTGACCATAATTGCAATGCAATCTATCAATTGATTTAAATTTGGTCAAAATTGAATAAATATGGCTAAATTTTAAATCCCAATTGGGGTTATATTTTAAATAACCTCAAAATTACCAAAAACTCTAATAACTTCTACTCAATTTCCACCAAAAAATAATTTCAAATTGTACTACATTATACTATTTCACCCCAACTTTGTCCTTTCCCAATTTTGAAATTCAAAAATTATACTCCCTCCGTCTCATTTTATGTGTCGTCATTTGATCGGGCACGGAGTTTAAGAAATAAGTAAAGACTTGATGTTTTTACCAAATTGTCCTTCATTAAAACAATGTACTATTATTATTTTTAATTAAGTGGGCCCTTATAAATGGGACCAATAAGGATAAAAGTGTAATTGTGTCTTTAAATAGTTATCAAATAAGGAAAGGTAATATTTTTTTGGGATGGACAAAAAAGAAAATGATGACACATAAAATAGGACGGAGGGAGTACTATATTGTACAATTTCCCCCAACCTTTTTTCTTTTTCCAAATATTAATTTTGAAATTCAAAAATTATACTACATTGTACAATTTGCCCCGCATTATCTTCTACCTCACCTTATCTTTAAAATTTCAAAAACACCCCTAAAAACTTTCTTCCACATTGGTAGATTAATAGAATTGAATCTCCATCCTTTCCTATAAATACTACCACTATTTTGGTAGAAGAACCAAGTCTCAAAGCATTAAAGAATTGAAAAGCTTTTAAGCAAATAGTTTAAATTGTTTTTTAGAAGAAAAAAAAAGTCTCAAGGTTGAAAAAAAAAAGAAGCTTTGAGAAAAGAAGAGTTTTTATTTTAATAAAAACTTTTACTTTTAATTCATGGGCTAATTTAATTTCTCGAGTTGAACGCTTTTCGGTGGTAATCAAGACTCCAAAAAAAGCTTGTAGTCCCATTTTGCTGCTCCAAAAAAGGTAAACAAACCTTTTCCATTTTTTTAGTTTTATTATCACTTTCTTCTTCATCTTTTTCTTCTTCGTAGTTTGTAGTTATAATTTTATTTGCTGGGATTATTTGTTGTAGACGGCCTTGAAGTCCATAGGACGTTGTGGTATCAATATTATGGTTATTTTAATGTTCATGGTATTAAAATAAGCTAGCAATAGTTGTACATGACTTTATTATTTTATTCTTTAATTATTATAGATAAAGTTTTAATTTTTGCTTAAAAGATGTAGTCATGTCTTGTCTAAACTCATAGTTGGTGGATATGTTTGTTTTAGCATGTAAAATTATTTCCTTTATGTTGAAAAGAATAGTTAATATTGATTGTTTTACCTTTTAGCTTTATTCTTTGATTATTTTGTATAAAATTTTGATCTTTGCTCAAAAGATGTACTCATGTCATGTTTAAATTCATTGTTGGCGGATATATTTATTTTTTAGCATGAAAATTTGTTTTTTTTATGTTGGAAAAAGAGTTACCATTGTTTGTTTCGCCATAATAAAAATAGTAATTGATTAAATCAAGAACTTGTCATTTGCTTGTGAATTATTTTAAGGGATCTCCAAAATACTCTTATAAGAGATAAAGTGTTAGTTTTATTTTCCATCCATGATGTTTATTTCTCTTTTTTTCGCATGTTTTTAAATCTGTCAAAATGATGAGAAAGTTTGAATTTATGTGGCTAAATAGAATTATTTAGATAGTTTTGAGTCATGCGTAGTATGATTGTGAAATGATATTTCACTTTTAGAAATGATAAACTTTCATTCTAATTTTCTTACTCCCTCTGGATTGTTATATGTGCTCTTTGTGAGTATAAAGACTTGATTCGTGTCTCTCGTTGATTCATAATATCAAAAGAGAATCAACGATGTCTTAGAAAGATAAATCATAGGCCGTTACATGTTTTTTTCTAAAATGTTGTTGTAATTTAGATGCATGAATCTTCATTAATGTCGCCTTAATTGAAATTTAAGGATTCTCTTTCTTGAAAAATTAGCCTTTATTTTATTTTGTTATATGGATAGTGTCTATGTTTGTTCAATTTTAGAAGTCATGGTTATTTTTCTTATTGCCTAATCCATTAACTTTCGCAAGCCTGCATTGTTTGTTCTTGTATTAATTCATTGAATACGGCCTTCTTCCTTTTACCTTTATTCATTCTTAATATGAACATAAATCATGAGGCATGTAAGTGAGTCTCTTTGTTTTGCATGTTATCTGTTGACTCTCATTATTGTTATACGTGTGCAAGTGTGCTTATCATTGTAATTTAAAAATCGATTCTTGATATTCTCCTTTTCTTTGAAATATGTAACTATTATGCCTTAAACATATATTAATTTCTTTATCTTTTCTTTACATGCAAAAAATATCGCGAGTCCAACTGGACTACTCTCCTCTTGCATTTCATAATGGGCCAATGAGGCTCACCTCTTCGAGTCAAGTTCGAGGTTTAAACCCAAGGTCCACTACATAGCGTACGGGTGCTAGAATATAGACGACATGTGGGTGCTAGAAGATAGACGAAGAAGAAAAATGGGTCAAAACCCATTGATGAGGTCACTAAGAGATTTGAAAAGTCTCGACTTTTATTAGTCTTCTTTTTATTTATTCATTTAGTCATTTATTTATTCATTCATTTTGGCCTCGAAGCCAAAGTTGTATTTTAATACAGGTGAAGCGGGTTGTGGACCAAAAAGGGATCGACATTTAGATTAGGATAGGTGCAAGTAGTCCAAAAGCCTAATTAGAATAGGACAGGATCTATTGATTTGGGTCCAATGGCCTAAGGCTTTTATTTTCTCCCCTTCTCCTTTTACATGCTTTGTTATTACTTTGTTTAGACTTAGTTAAAATTCCTACTAAGTCGTCCAAATCTATTTTACACAAGTCTTTTCCTAAAATCAATCACTTTTCAACAATCAATCTTTTTGAAGTTAGTCAAAAGATATTTTTAAACAGCCCGGATAACCGAAAGTTAGCGGACGTTGTAGGTGCCTTAAAACCTTCCTAAAATATTAATAGGAACCGCTTACTCAGAATCTTTAAATTTAAATGATTTTTTTTGGATCGTTTAAAGTATTGTATAAAGGTTTTGTTAATTCCTTTTCAAATAAATTAAGTGGCAACTCTAAACAAGTTAAAATTTTTGCAAAACAGAAATGGCGACTCCGCTAGAAATTTTAACTAGGTTCTGACCAAATGTTTGAAATTTCCTTTTAGCTATCTGTTATAGTGTTTATGTGCTTATATGTTTAAACTCGGCGAAATTAAACTGTTGCATTTCATAGCATACTTCCCATTTGAAATATAAATTGTTTGGGGTTTCGTGGATATCCTAGCCCCTGTTGTTCAACTCCAAATAAAGTATTGGAAATACGATGGTTTATTAGCACGTGAGGCATCTGATGGTTGTTCGTATTTTCAAACCCAAGTCGTCAGCTTGGGAACCTGGTTCAAACCCACTCTAGACACCCAGGATAGAGCTAAATCAAAATCCTTTTTGGGCATAAGCCTAGGACGACTCAATACCCAAAGGGGGTATTAGGCCCATTAGAAAACTTACCCTGCGTCTATTGACCCCTAGTCAATTACAGATGAATCATATTTATGTGTTGAAGAAATATATGTTAGTTTAATTCAATCCATTATCCTTTTGGGGTTCAGAAGAAGGCTTGCTTTACTTACTTTTGTGTAAGGATGCCTCAATCATACACCAATTGAGGGAGGAATTGAAGCAAGCCAAGCAAGAAATTGATCGATTTGGATGGTTGCATCTAGAGCACAGTTATACGAAAATCATTGGATCATCAACGGATGTCGCCAATGATAAGAAATGGACAAAACGAAGAGGGCAGAGGCTAATAGAAGAGCATTCAGGAGCTAGTATTTTCTATCCCCTGCGCGGGACATTGTTCTTTTTCTCATGTTATTTTCTCTTTCCCTACAGATTGTATCCTTTTTGTGCAACTTTTGTAGGCATTTATGCCACTTATATACACCTATGAAGGTTTTCTAGGGTTAATAGATTGGTTTTAAAAATCATATACTTTCTTCAAATACGTTAGGCCAATCCTTGGCTCAAAAAGGGTCACCCAATTAGGATGCATGTTTATTATCATATGCTTGTGTGATATAACTATTTATGTGCTTATACGTGTTATGTTGATTCTAATCAAAAGCGAATTTATCCAATCCCATTTTCCACCGAGCATATCTAGGCAAAAATATATCCCCCTATACAAAAGTCTGACTAAATATACTCCAAGTCTCCCAAGTTTCTCAGAAAAGTTCGCAGGCATTCTTAAAACTTTCAAAATGCTCGCTACCATTTTAGGTTAGTTGACTTTAGAATCCAAAAAAAGCCACGATAGTTTCAAACTACGTAGGGCTTGATTTCTCTTTCATGGGATACGTAGGTAGCCTTTCAGCCCGGCCTCTATTTTCAAAAATTGTTGTCCTCTGCTTTCTTGAAAGAAGAGATAAGATTAGAAAGAAGAAAAGTTGAGCCTTCCTGATAAATTCCACCTATCCATATCATTGAGTAAAATCCTGTTCATTGAAATTCTCAAGTCATCATTACTTCATGGATGAATTCGCATGAGATGAGAAACAACTCTATGTGTTTACTTCCTACCTTATCATCTTGCTTTGCTTATTACTAACGGAATCTAACACGTAAGCCTTTGAGTTATTTTTACTTTGCAGGTAATAGAAACTACTATGTGTTGGCACAAATGGACCTATTTCACCAGATCAAAATAAATAAAAGATCCCCTTCTTGACCATAGCTTTTTTACAGGAAAAGAAAAATAACTAGTAGTAAAACTGGACTCTACCAATAATTTTTCAAACTTGTAAGTAATGGTCTTGAGGATGGAATAAGGAAAATGTGAGGGAAGAATTTTCCAAGACAACCGAAATCATGGAAGATTAATTGGAGAAAACATTATTGAATTGGACCTCCACTCCACTCATGACTCGTCGCCTGTCATATAACAATAACTTAAAACCTACTATTGTCATGTCATGTCAAGAAGAAAGATAATAGTAGCCCTAGAATAGTAAATAGAAGAGTGAAAGAGTTTGAGAATCAAAGAAGCCTAATCTAGAGGAATCCGAGGTGGTTAACTAGGAAGGAGATAACTAAGGAAATTAGACATTTGATCCTTTGTTCTATCAAGACAAATGCAATGCAAACGTCATACAATCCATGGAAGTGCTTACTTCTATCCTAGTAAGATGGATAAGAGTATTTTAGGGCCATTATGAGTTTATGTACGAACTACGTTTGACCTGAATTCCCAAGGAAGGAAAACGTAGGCGGCCTATGTCGGCTTTGGTCAAACCCTTAGAAGAATTTATCCTTTTTCTTTATGTATGAACTTTGTGATGACCTGAATTCCCAAAAAAGGGATAAGTAGGCGGCCTATGTTGGCTTCGGTCAACCCAATAGATTTTTTTATTTTTTCCTAGCATAGTCCTGAACTACGTTTGACCTGATTCCTCCTTCAACGGGATATGTAGGCGCCCTAATGGCTCGGTTATGTAACCCCAGGAAATGGAAACTGGGGCAGAATTTTTGAGAATGAAACTCAAAATTCACAAAAGGAAGATCATAATCCAACAGAGAGAACGAAAATCAACAAAGACTTTGGATCCTCTCAAGTTGAGATCATCTCAAACAACATTAAACTGGGGCAGAAATTTTGAGGGAGGCCACAAAATTTCCACTAAACATTGGAATATATCTCAAATTCCCCAGTACCAGAGGTCAAAGTCAAGCTTTAGAAGTCAGCAGTTGCGACTAAGTCTAGGTGGACTAAACCTTCGGCTATGACAGAACTTTTGATAGAAACCTTCATCAATGATGATGAATCCCTAGAATTCATCTATCAAACATTGGATATAGTCAGAACTAAGAGAAATATGTTCATTGAGCTGATACATGACATGACTGGCATAGATTTTCTAAATCTTTTACAAAAGTTTTGAAACTAGTTTCTAAAAATAAGACTATTTTCAAAAATCAATACAAATCTTTTATTTAGTAATTACCTAGACATCTATTGGAACAAAGAGTCAAGGTGGTGGTCCCAACATGATGGAGCACCCAAAAGATGGCGAGGAGTAAACCAAGACCGAAGAAGGTCAACACGGAGTAGTTTGATTCATAAAAAGAAACTAATCATTTTCCTATGGATGCAGGGATCAATACACGAAAATGAAAATATTTTTCAAAAAAATATCCAAATGGGTTGCGAGCCACACCAAAGCACATAATTTTCAAGAACGGTATTTTCGGGTAGCCCCAAAGACGTGTTTAATATCTATTTATCGAGGTCCTTTTAAATTGACTATGAAGGACAAACAAAGGTGTCTTATCTTCTTTATGAATATTGTATGAAGAATTCTTTATATAAAAGAAGTCGCTAGCATAAGCGACTTTTTGTCTATTAAATATTTACTTTGAAGCACAGGTGCATTCAAAGGAGTCAGCACAATAAGTACAACAATCAAAAGGATCACTCAATAGGAAGAAGAGTGGAAATTCTTCCTTAAAATTCATTAAAGCAAAAAGAACGGTATTTGAGTGACCCTAAAAGGGGATTTTACCCATTCATTTATATCTAATGGATCTGCTATTTTAATACTTCTCTGAAAAAATATGAATAGTGGATTAAACCATTCAGATTATGATGCAGAGTATATGATATTTAAACTTCTGCAAATTTAACTGCGATCGCCAGTAAGAGCGACATTGTGTCTGCTAACTGTCTACACTGAGTGCAGGAACATGTGGAAAGAAAAAATGCAGACAAACGAACTTAGGTGAAATAGTTTTCATTGCCAAGAGGTCGATTACACAAAGGATTATCAGCATTTCATATCTGTTGACAAATGAGACACAAACGCTGGCGTCGAGGATATCATCAACGTTCAATGTCTGTTGACACATGAGACACAAATACTGCCGTTGAGAATATGATCTGCATTCAATATTTGTTGACATATGAGACACAAATGCTGGCGTCGAGGATATTATCAACGTTTTATATCTATTTACACACGAGACCCAAACGCTGGCATCGAGGATATCATAAGCATTCAATATTTATTAACACGTGAGACATAAACGCTGGCGTCGAGGATATCATCAGCATACGATATCTGTTGACACATGAGACACAAACATTAGCGTCGAAGATATCATCAGCGTCTAATATTTATTGACATGCGAGACACAAATGCTGGTATCAATGATATCATCAATATCTAATATATGTTGACACACGAGACACAAACATTGGCATCAAGGATATCATTAACATTTAATACCTATTGACACGCGAGACACAAAAGCTGGTGTCAAGGATATCGCATAATTTTATGAATCAGTATCTGAATGTATCAAGAGCACTCGATTTAAAGGGACACTTTTAAGTTGCTATATGAAGATGAGTGATATATGAGATTTCCTAGAAATTGACAATTTGAGGGTTGATATAAGTCATATTATTTGAAATAGGATAGCAAACAAGATTACCTATGAGTTGATAGCCCATAGTTCATTCATAAGACAAAACAACATCCTAACTAGATAGTGTGTAAGGTTACCCAAAAATTGGTAGTCTGAAGGTTATCCATAAGTCGCAATTAAATCCTTACCAGAGAATATACAAGATTATCAAATTGATAAGTTCAAGGGTTCTCTCTAAGCCGCGTCAGATCCAAGATCAATTGTGTGCAGGATTACCTAATGGCTAGAAATTTAAGAGATATCTAAAAGTTATATTGTATCCAAGGTCGGATGATGTGAAGAAACACCTGAGAGCTAGCGGTTGGAGGGATACCAGTAAGCCATCTCTTATCTAAGGTTGGATAATGTGCAGGATCACCTAGAAGCTAAAAATAAAAAGGATATTTGTAAGTCGCCTCATATCCAACATCAAATAATGCGTGAGATTATCCAAAGATTAATAATTCAAGGGAAATCTATAAGTCGTATCGATACAAAAGATGTGCAAGACTTACCCGAGATCATATGCAAAGAATTATTGGCAATAACAAGAGAGGTTATCATACAACCATTATTATTGGAGGCCAAAGGGTTGCCGCCTCAACATAAGATTACACGATTGCAGGGATCTTTCTGCATAAAGTATTGTCGTTGTCCAAAAGGGTCACCCACTTTGAAGACATATTCAATCGATAAATAAGATAAGTATACAATAACCAAGAGGTTTATTAGAACTATCGTCATAAGTTATTTCCTTACAAATAGGTATACGAAAGGATGACTTTGCTTTTCAGGCGATAACCCACATGGAGATATGGAAAAAGACTTCATACCTCTTTTATGAATTATGTTTAGCACTAACCTTTTTGTTTGAAACATTGTCAAGAGCATCCGAGAGAATGAAAATCTCAAATCAAAACCACAGGTGCGGACGACTCCAGATAGGATGCAACACAACGTGGAACTCTTTCTTAGCAGCAAAATGGGACATAGTCTAAAGAGGGACGTGATGTGTGAGCAGATGCTAACATATTTGAGGCTTTTAACAAAGAATAATTGCTAAGTATTAAGCAACTTTTGTCATTTTTGATTGTTTTATCTTTGATTTTGTAGTGGAAGTTAAGAGGCAAGAGAACCAATAATGATAGAAGTAAAAGAGTTGAAATCTAAAGAAAATAAAAGAGAAGTGTGGCTGACAACATTCCTAATAAGTTGTCAGTACTCTGATAGGTTATCAGCTTCATCTTCAGCCTTAAATAGAGAATAGGATTCAGTTAGAAGAAGTGACACAACATGTGATAAGCCGTCAGAGTTGTGATAAGCCATCAGAATCGCCGTCAGCTTTAGATAGAACATGGGAGCTGAGGTGGAGAACTGACGACATTGTCTGATATTTCATCACAGTTTTGATAAGTCCTTAGGATTCATCATCAGCCTTAAGCAGAAATTATCAAAATTGAAGAGGAGCTGACAACATCCGTGATAAGTCGCCAGCCTCCTGATAAGGCATCACACATGTCGTCACCTAATCTGAGAAGAAAACTGAACTCTATGATTTTATTTCCATAATTAGGCTAAAGTATTTAAAGCATACTTTAACATTTTCTAAGGAGGACTCTGAACCTCTTTTGTTACGCACATATTTTGTTATTTTCTCTCTAGTTTCTTGGCTTGAACAAAACAACTAACTTTGAAGAGATTATCATCAATATTTTGGGATTTCTACTTTGATCTAATCTGAGAAACACTCATTGCTATTAATCTTGCTGTAAGTTCATATTTCAAATTATGAATTCAACTTGTTGTATCAATTATTATATTATGAGTGGCTAAACCCCTTTAACCCAAATTATAGGATCTATGGGTTAGGTCTTGGTAAGTTGCTAAGTGTTCAAGATTCTAAAGGCAAAACGACTCCTTGATAAGTCCGAGATTTTAATTATTGTCTATTGGTTGCAAATGATATATAGCCCCTGCTTTGATTTGCTTGAGATAAGAAATCAACTATAGTAGGAAGTGAATTGTTGACAGGGACTTAGAAGCTACAAACCTTCCATTTAATAATTGATGTTGTAACAAGGTTAATTAACCTAAGGTGGAGTATGGTTAGTGAATATAAATTCCCTAAGTTCGAGATGATTAGGTAATTAAATACTTAAGTAGGTCGAGAGACATTTAGGCATAACTTCGATAAAGAAAATCTATTGTTCCTACCTATCGTGAGAATCTTGAATCACTATTAGCATCTGTCAGGTACCAAAACTCATAGTAAACTTATTTATGGTTTTTCATAAACTCTTGATTACAAACACTGAAACTAAAGTGACCAATAATTATTTGCTAATCTCCAAAACCCTCATTTTTTCTTTTCGTATTATCTGTTTGAATTCAACGTATAGCTATAGTTTCAAATTAGTTTAATCACCACTCATATTGTTCCTTGTGGATTCGACCCCGACTCTAAAAGTAGGGTAAAGATATTAACGACGACTACCTTACACTAGATTGATGTGTAAGTTGAGCGTTATCAAAAATGGCGTCGTTGCCGGGGAATAATTTGGCGTATTGAGTTGGTTTGGAATTTTAGTTTACTTGCTTGAATTCATACTTGTAAATATTTATTTAGTTTATTTTTATTTTCTTTTATTTTTATCACACCATTCTTGAGATGGCAACATGGATAGATGGTTTTTTGAGTGATGACGATTCTTGTGATGATTCTTGTTATTATTGTGGGGAACCATATTTTGAGGATTGCTATACAGATTTAGCTGGAAGTGCATGGACTGGACCTTCACAATATGATGTGGATACTGTCCTACTTACTATAACTTGTTGTTTGGCTTGTGGTCAAAGTGTTCATACTGAAGATATATGTGCTGTCATGATTCAAGCAAACAAATTGATTATGCGAATTTTAGAGAATCAAGAACAGCTTTGGGCAGAGCTAAAGGAGCTACCACTCCCACCATGCTTACAGTGGCTAAACAAAGAAGAATATGAGAAACACATTAACCAATTTAAGAAGAAAACTCAAGAATCGCAACCACTCGATTGTCATCTTGATCTTGAGACTTACATTGGGAAGGTGAATAAAAGTGAGTGTGTAGTAGATAGTGTAAATTTAGAATTAGAATTAGTTGGGCCTCACTCAAAGAATTTTTGACATTATGTTTAGATGATATCTTGTCTGTGGAATCATCTAAAATAGTGAAAGAGTGTGAAGATGAGGAACAAGAATCCTATTTTACACTTGATAAGCAACATAAAAACACACCTCACTTTAAGGCTGAGTGGTTTACCATGCTCAATCCATTACTCGACTTCTTAATTTTTGTACCACCCCTACGAGCGAGGAAAGAATATAGAATCTAAGTTGAGGGTGAAATTCATATCCTCAAGATGGAGGAAAAAGCTAAGTTGGGTCATGCCGCGATACTAAATTAGGCACTTCTTGGGAGGTAACCCAAGGTATTTTGTTGTTTGTATTCGTATTATATGATTGACATCAGATCTTCGCACCCATGGTGCCACAGGTATGTCTCTAACTCTCTTATTTTGGTTTGACGCATTGGGGACATTACATGATTTTAAGTTGAGGGTGGGGCTACTTATGCGTGTTGATGTCCTTTTGGGGTTTTTGTTGTCGTGCCTCTTTTCCCCGGAGTCTTGTTTCTAGTAGAGCCGGTATGTTTAGGCGTATTGTGATTTATTGTAAAATTTTATAGTTGACTAGGAGAAATACAAGTACCTTAGGCAGCTAATATATTTTTGTTGATTTTTGAATACCTCTCCAATAGTCTATTTTATAACTGTGTGATATGCATTTATGTGTGGCCACTTTGCATCTTGTTATGGCATTAGTACTAGTGACATGATAACCATTGCTAAACAATTGCATGAACCGAAAGGGTAGTAGCTTGTGATGTACCTTTGTGCCATGTGTGTGTGAGATACTACCTAGTTCCCATTGTGTGTTAAATCCAAAACTTGCCTGGTTGGTCTTGCCTTGATTGTAGGATAGCGGTTAGAAAAGGATCATAGGCCATTGTTGATATTAATCCACTTTTAGCCTAAATGACCTTCTATGTGTAAATAATATCCCTTGAACTTGATTTTGAGCCTGAATGCCTATTCTTTTCATTATACTTATCACCTTCCAATTTGTATCACAATGAACCTATTTTGGCCCTGGTCCTCCTTAGACACTGTGCACCTTGACTTAGGTAAATGGCCTATGTTGAGGGTGGTTACCATAAGGGTAGGTGATGTAAAATGAGTATGAAGAAAGGTAGAGTAAAATAAAAGAATAAAAAGCTGGGTGCGGTGGAAAAGAGCAAAAAAAGAAAAGTTATGAAAAAAAAAGTGATTGTAGAAAAAAACTACACCCATCCTGAATAAGTGTGATCAAGAAAAGAGAAGAATAGAAAAAGGTTAATAAATGAGACCCAGAAGCTAGTGTAGAGTCTAGGAGGCTTAGTCACTTTAAATATCATCGAGCATCATACCATCCCCTAGCCTACATTACAAGCCTAAGAGAAGACCTATAGTGATCCTAACTGATCTGTCTGAAAATCTTGGTAATGAAAATAAGGGCAAGCCTATGGTATTTGGCATATATTGATTGGAACTTCATTCTGAGAGTGAGTGTCTTTTGATTGTCCCCATGGTTACATATGTGATGTTTGAAAAAAGTAAAGTGGGACTACTTTGTAGTGAGGGCACACTGGTTACGTTGCTAGTTGCTAACTTGTTTGGATAGTGTAATCTTGGTATATGCATGGTTGTTGTTGCTGAATTGATGCCATATCTTGATTCCTGTGTGTCACATTGTTGTTCTTCAAAAATATGCACAGTTGTTGTTTTTAAATTAATTGACCATAGAGATAGTGAAGATGTTTTGAGATAATATGGATGGTTGACTTCCGAATGTACTCTGTATCCTCTTGGTTGTATTTTAGTGCTTTCAGGATAAGCAATTATTTTAAGTTGAGGGTCTTGATGTATGAGCAGATGCTCACACATTTGAGGCTTTTAACTGAGAATAATTTCAAAGTCTTAAGCACCTTTTGTCATTTTTATTGTTTTATCTTTGATTTTGCAGTGGAAGTCAAGAGTCAAGAGAACCAACAATGATGGAAGTAAAAGAGTTGAAATCTGAAGCAAATAGAAGAGAAGTATAGCTGACGACATTCTTGATAAGTCGTCAACACTCTGATAGGTTATCAGATTCATCGTCAAACTTAAATAGAGAATTGGATTCTGTTGGAAGAAATGACAACGACATGTGATAAGCCATCAGAGTTGTGATAAACCGTCAGAGTCGCCGTCAGCCTTAGACAGAACATAGGAGCTGAGGTGGAGAAGTGACGACATTGTCTGATATGTCATCAAAGTTTTGATAAGCTATCAGGATTCATCGCCAGCCTTAAGCAGAAATTGTCAAAATTAAATAGGAGTTGACGACATCCTTGATAAGTCGTCATCCTCCTGATAAGGCGTCACGCATGTCGTCACCTAATCCGAGAAGAACACTGAACTCTGTGATTTTGTTTCCATAATTAGGCTAAAGTATTTAAGGCATAGTTTAGGGTTTTCTAAGGAGGATTCTGAACCTATTTTGTAACATACGTATTTTGTTATTTTCTCTCTAGTTTCTTGGCATGAACAAAATAATTAACTTTGAAGATATTATCATCAATATTTTGGGATTTCTACTTTGATCTAATCTGAGAAACACTCGTTACTATTCATCTTGCTATAAGTTCATCTTTCAAATTATGAATTCAACTTGTTGTATCAATTATTACATTATTAGTGGCTAAACCCCTTTAACCCGAATTATGGAATTTATGGGTTAGGTCTTGGTAAGTTGCTAAGTGTTCAAGATTCTAAAGGTAATAGGATTCCTTGATAAGTCCAAGGTTTTAATTATTGTCTATTGGTTGCAAATGATAGATAGCACCTGCTTTGATTTGCTTGAGATAAGAAATCAACCATAGTAGGAAGTGAATTATTGATAGGGACTTGGAAGCTACCAACCTTCCGTTTAATAATTGACGCTGTAACAAGGTTAATTAACCTGAGGTGAAGTCTAGTCAGTGAATATAAATTCCCTAAGTCTAAGAGGGATTAGGTAATTAAATGCTTAAGTGGGTCGAGAGACATTTCGGCATAACTTTGATAAAGACAATCTGTTTTTCCTACCTATCGTGAGAATCTTGAATCACTATTAGCATCTGTCAAGTACCAAAACCCATAGTGAACATAATTTTGGCTTTCCATAAACTCTTGATTACAATCACTGAAACTAAAGTGACCAATATTTATCTGTTAATCTCCAAAACCCCCATTTTATCTTTTCATATCATCTGTTTGAATTCAACTTGTAGCTGTAGTTTCAAATTAGTTTAATTGTCACTCACATTGTTCCCTGTGGATTCGACCCCAACTCCAAAAGTTGGATAAATATATTGGCGACGACCGCCTTGCACTAGATTGACGTATAAGTTCAACGTTATCAGGACGTCAAACTCGTTGGATGTGAGATAAGGGATGAGCGCCACCACTATCCAACCACACCCCTGTTAGAAGGCATATGAGAATTTTGGGAAATTCTGGTTTCAGCTTCACCTTCGGGATATTTCTAAGCTCATACCGAGGGTAAACTTCTCTTTCTTTCAAATTTGAGTGATAGTAAACCTAGAGTTTTGGAAATTATGTCAAGGTAAATTCTTATCAATTGATTTCAAGCGCTCCACATTCATGGTTAAGAGTTTACAAACTTCTTTCTGTATAACTCGAACAACTTGTCACTCATTTTGAGCCAAAGATCGTCTGAAATAAAAGACTATATTTTCTACTGATCGAGTCAAACTACAAGCAATCTGATTCCTTAAGTCTTGGGGATATGTTGGACCAACCTCCCCCTAAATCCTTTTATTTTTCGGCTTTTTCAGTTTCATCAAAAACTCGAAAACCAAAATAGCTTGTAAATTTTTTGAAAATTGTACTTTATGAACTACAAGTGGCCTGAATTCTCATGTAATCTAAGATATGTAGGAAACCTGATACCAAGGTCCGGCCATAACTCTATGAAACTCGTGCAAAAGCCAACCTTTTTCAGATTCGAATTTATGGTCGGACAAAAATTAGGAATGTCAACCTCCCTTTGCCCAGGGTTACTTGCACCCACCCTACCTAAAGGGAGGTGACAGTTATTGAAACCTAATTTTTGCCCTCCAAGACTAAATTTAATCCTGAATTTCTTTGGTTTTAATAAAATCAAAATATTTATTTCTTTTGAGTAAAAAAAATTAAAATATTTATTGTACGTGATTTTGTCATTTTAAGCAGTGATTATATATTATCGCGTTCATTTATACGAGATTATATAATTTTACTACTTAAATATTTATTCTATGGAATATTGGATTTTAATTAAGAATTATTTTGAAAATAAATATAATGATTAAAATCTTGATTTAAATATAATTTATTATAAAAATAATTTATTTGGATAAATATGCATTTGATTTTATTAATTCAAGAAGCTCGGGATTAAAAGAAGTGTTAATTCGTATCGAATTTTAATTTAATTTAGCCAATCTATTAGATTTGGCCATAATTGAAATCAAATTGGCCATAATTACAATGCAATCCATCAATTGATTTTTAATTTGGTCAAAATTAAATAAATATGGCTAAATTTTAAATGCCAATTGCGGTTATATTTTAAATAACCCCAAATTTCCCAAAAACACTCATAACTTCTACCCAATTTTCACCAAAAAATAATTTCAAATTGTACTACATTGTATTATTTCCTTCCAATATTTTCTTTCCCAATTTTGAAATTCAAAAATTGTACTTCATTGTACAATCCCCCGCCCCTCCCCTCTCCTCCCCCCAACCTTTTTCCTTTTTCCAAATTCTAATTTAAAAAAAATTCCCCCCACATTATATTCCACCTCACATTATCTTTAAAATTTCAAAAACACCCCTAAAAAGTTTTTCCCACATTGGTAGATTTATAGAATTAGATCCCTATATAAAAAAAACGCTTTGAGGAAAGAAGAATTTTTATTTTAATAAAAAATTTTCCTTTTAATTCGTGGGCTAATTGAAGTTCTCGAGTTGAACGCTTTTCGGTGGTAATCAAGACTCCGAATAAAGATAGTAGTCCCGTTTTGATGCCCCAAAAAAGAGAAACACACGTTTCTCTTTTGTTTTTTAGTTTTATTATCATTTTCTTTTTCATCTTTTTCTTCTTCGTAGTTCGTAGCTATAATTTTGTTTGCCGGGATTGTTTGTTGTAGATGTCCTTGAAGTCCATAGGACGTTGTGGTATCAATATTACGGTTATTTTTATATTCATGGTATAAAAATAAGCTAGCAATAGTTGTACATGTCTTTTTGATCTTATTCTTTGATTATTATAGATAAAGTTTCAATCTTTTCTTAAAAGATGTACTTATGTCTTGTCTAAACTCGTTGTTGGTGGATATGTTTGTTTTAGAATGTAAAATAGTTTCCTTTATGTTGAAAAGAATAGTTAATATTGATTGTTTTGTCTTTTAGCTTTATTCTTTGATTATTTTGTATAAAGTTTTGATATTTGCTCAAAAGATGTACTCATGTCATGTTTAAATTTATTGTTGGCGGATATATTTATTTTTTAACATGAAAAGTTGTTTCTTTTATGTTGGAAAAATATTTACTATTGTTTGTTTCGCCTTAATAAAAATAGTAATTGATTAAATCAAGAATTTTTCATTTTCTTGTTAATTATTTTAAGGGATCTCCAAAATCCTCAAATAAGAGATGAAGTGCTAGCTTTATTTTTCATCCATGATGTTTATTTTTATTTTTTCGCATGTTTTTAAATTTGTCAAAATGATGAGAAAGTTTGAATTTTTGTGGCTAAATAGAATTATTTAGAAATTTTTGTGCCATGCGTAGTATGATTGTAAACCGATATTTCACTTTTAGAAATGCTAAACTTTTATTCTTATTTTCTTACTCCCTTTGGATTGTTATATGTGCTCTTTGTGAGTATAAACCAAAGGCCATTACACGTTTTTCCCTAAAATGTTGTTGTAATTTAGATGTATGAATCATCGTTAATGTCGCCTTAATTGAAATTTAAGGATTCTCGTTCTTGAAAAATTAGTCTTTATTTTATTTATTATATGGATTAGCGTCTATGTTTGTTCAATTTTAGAAGTCATGTTTATTTTTCTTATTGCCTCATCCATTTACTTTCGCAAGCTTGCGTTGTTTGTTCTCAAATTAATTCATTGAATACGGCCTTCTTCCTTTTACCTTTATTCATTTTTAATATGAACATTAATTATAAGGTATGTAAGTGGGTCTCTTTGCTTTGAATTCTATCTGTTGACTCTCATTCTTGTCATACATGTGCAAGGGTGCTTATCATTGTAATTCAAAAATCGATTCTTGATAATTTCTTTTACTTTGAAATATGAAACTATTATGCCTTGAACGTATATTAAATTTTTTTATTTTTTCTTTGCATACAAAAATATCTCGAGTCCAAAAGCCCTATTAGATTAGGAAAGGTTCTATTGATTTGGGCTCAATGGCTAAGTCTTTTATTTTCTCTCCTTCCCCTTTTACGTGCTTTGTTATTATCTTGTTTAGACTTAGTTAAAATCTTTACTAAGTCGTTCAAATCTATTTTACACAAATCTTTTTCTAAAATCAATCACTTTTCAACAATCAATCTTTTTTAAGTTAGTCAAAAGATATTTTCAAACAGTTCAGATAACCACAAGTTAGCGAACGTTTTAGGTGCGTTAAAACCTTCCTAAAATATTAATAGGAACCGCTTACTCTGAATCTTCAAATTTAAATAATTTTTTCTATTTTGGATCATTTAAAGTATTGTATATAGGGTTTCTTAATTCCTTTTCAAATAAATTAAGTGGCGACTCTAAATAAGTCAAAATTTTTGTAAAACCGACATTTCAGTGCTGGAATGGTAGTTATTATTATCTGTAAACTCTGCTGAAACAAAATGCTACTCCCATTGGCCACCAAAATCCATCACGCATGCGCGAAGCATATCCTCCAAAACCCGGATAGTCCGCTCTAAATGACCATCAGTCTGGGGGTGAAACGTTGTACTAAGATCCACTCGAGTACCCAAATTATCCTGAAAATCTTTCAAAAGTGAGATGTGAACACAGGACCTCGATCTGAAATACTGGACACCGGCATACCATGGAAATGCATAATCTCATGAATATAGATACGGACCAACCTCTCAGCACTGAGTGAGACCTAAATCGGAATAAAATAAGCTGACTTGGTCAATCGATCCACGATGACCCAAACACTATCATAACCATGAGATGTACTAGGCAAACCAGTCACAAAGTCCATGGTGATCCATTCCCACTCCTACTCGAGAATGGGTAACCTCTGAAGCAACCTATCAGGCCTCATATGCTCAGCCTTCACCTGCTGACAACATAAGCAACGAGCTACAAAATATTCCACACCTCTCCTCATACTACCTCACCAGTAATGCTTCCTTAAATCACGATACTTCTTAGTCACACATGGATGGATAGAATATTTTGAACAATGGGCCTCCTCCAAGATCAGCCTAATCCAATCACCCACTCTCGACACACAAACTCGGCCCTCAATCCTTAAAACTCCATCTGAATCAAGTGAGGCTTCCTTAGACTCCCCACTCAACACCTAATCTCAAATCAACCTCAATCAAACATCATCAAATTGTTGAGCCCGAATCTGCTCTATCAAAGAAGTTCTAGCCTCCACAAATTCAAAAACACGCTCAGGTATCGAAATATCAAGCTTAACTATCTAGTTAGCTAAAGACTGAACTTCTAAGGCTAAAGGGCTCTCCTAGGTCATAAGAAGCGCCAAAATACCCATGCTAGTCAAATTTTGGCTCAAGGCATCCGCAACCATATTAGCCTTTCCCGGATGGTAGAGAATAGTCAAGTCATAATCCTTAAGCAATTCAAGCGAATGATGCTACTTTATATTAAGATCTCGCTGTGTGAATAAGTACTGAAGGCTACGATGATTTGAGAAGACCTCACAACGGATTCCATACAAGTAGTGCCTCCACAACTTTAAGGTAAACACAACTACGCACTACTCTAAATCATAGGTAGGATAAGTCCTCTTATGAGGCTTCAAATAACGAGACACATAAGCAACACCTAACCCTCAAACATAAACACAACACCTAACCCAACACCTGAAGCATCAAGAAAGAAGGTAAAACCCATGGCCTCCTTTTGCAAAGTCAAGATCGGATATAAAGTTAACAAATCCTTGAGCTTTTGAAAGCTCACCTCACAAGCATCGGACCACTAAAAAGAAATATTTTTCTGGGTCAACTTGGTCAATGGAGCTGCAATGGATGAAAAAACCTTGACAAAACATGATAATATCCCACTAAGCCAACAAAACTATGAATCTTGGTGGGCGAAGTAGGTCTAGCCCAATCACAAACCACTACGACCTTGGCTGGATAAACCATAATACCTTTCTTAGCCAAAACATGACCCAAAAAAAAGAAACAGACTTCAACTAAAACTTGCCCTTAGAGAACTTAGCATATAACTTCTTATCCCTCAATCTCTGAAGCACAATCTACAAATGCTCCTCATGCTCAACCTTACTCCTTTAATACACCAAGATACCATTAATAAACACAACAATAAAGGAGTCAAAATATGGTCAAAACACCCAATTTATCAACTCCATAAATGCGGCAGGGGCATTGGTCAACCCGAAAGACATGACCAAGAACTCATAATGACTATATCGAGTCTGAAAAGCAGTCTTCGAAATATCCAAAGCTCTAATACTCACCTGGTGATAACCAGACCTTAAATCAATATCCAAAAAACTACAGTACCCTGAAGCTGATCAAACAAATCATCAATGCGAGGAAAAGGATACTTATTCTTAGTCGTCACCGTATTCAACTTTAAATAATCAATACACGTCCGCATAGACCCATCATTTTTCCTCATAAACAAGATAGGCGCACCCCAAGGTGAAATACTAGGTTGAATAAACCCCTTATCCAGCAACTTTGGCAACTGATCTTTCATTTTCTTCAACTCTGTTGGGGGCATCCTATAAGGAGGAATAGAAATGGGCTTGGTGCCCAGCTCAACATCAATATCGAAATACATATCTCAATTCGGAGTCATACCAGGCAAGTCCATAGATTACACATCCATAAACTCATAGAAAACATGGACAGAATCCAAGAAAGGAAGTGATACAGCACTGGTGTCACGAATATGAGCAAAGTAATATAAACTTCCCCTCTCAATCAATTTATGAGTCATAACATAAGATATAATTCTCTTAGGACCCGAATGAAGTGCACTCTTCCAAGATATCTTTTGCACACCCGACTAATCTAAAGTAACTATCTTATCAAAATAATCTAAGGCAACATGATAAGGAGCCAACCAATTCACATCCAAAATAATATCGAAGTCAACCATATCAAACATGAGAAAATCTACCAAAGTCTAACACCCAACAAAAGTCACAACACCAGATCGGTACACGTAATCCACTACTAAAGAATCCCCTAACTGGGTAGATACACAAATAGGTATGGAAAGAGGCTCACTAAACAAATCAAAACCCGAAGCAAAATATACAGACATATAGGAGAAAGTTGATTCAGGATCAAATAACATAGATATAGGTCTATCCGCTCATTAGTAAATAGCCAAGACTCATTATTATAACGCTAGTTTACTAGTCCTCACATGATCTCTAGTTATCAATCCAACTAATTTTTCATATAATCATTAATCATGGAATAAAAACTAACCACTAATCAATAATTAGCAAACCTAACGTCTAGTCAAGGTTAATCATTAAACCATAATCGCCATCTATTCATTGTTCATTATTTATCAACTAAATATCTTTTATTAACTAACACCAATCAATATCTAATAATCATTTACCAACTAATCCTCATTATTAACTAGTCCTCATATTAGCTAATCAGCATCAGTATCTAGGCAACATTATTACTAGCATCCCTTATCTCCTAGTAATGTTAACCATGTTATCCTCGCATAACAACTAATCAACATTATAACTTGTTATCAATAGCCACATATCATTACCATCAATACACCCATATTCATAGCCACGTATCAGCCCTAGTCATTAGCTACCATAATACTAAGCAAGGCTCATTAACTAACATATTTAGAATTCTAAGCAACAGGTGCAATAGTCACCTAATAGACAACTAGTTACCACGTAACTTATACCATAATTAGGAAGAACAGACATAAGAGTGCATTTCAGCTGGAATCACGTCAATAACTGATATAATAATCATGAATGTATCGAATCTATGAATGTCATCACCAGTATTCATTTAGTGAAATCATAAGTGTCATACCACACCTTCCTCTGTCCTATACCGAAAAGATACGTACACACATAAATACACACACACACACACATATATATATATTCATGAACTATAACCATATTCCCTACAAGTATAAAGACTTCTCGGATATTCAATCGATATCATCTATCGACCCTCGGCCCGATAATATGTCCAAAATAATTACAATATCATCATCAAGACTTTTGGCCCATATACATATCCGAAACTCATCAGCATAATGATATTTATAAGTCATAGTATATCTCTAATCATCTCACATCTAGGAGGTATCTCACATATATGAGGTATAGCATTAATAAGCATATAATCATCTCTCACATAGAAGGCATAATATCAATAAGCATGACACGACTATAAGTTATTTCATATATAAAGGTCATTCATCATGACGGTGAGGAATATCAGCTCTCTAGTCCAACTATCATATTTAAAAGAAGATAGCATCTCTATAGGCCCAACATCGCATCTAATAGAAAAATCATCTCTAAAGACCCAACGTCATGTCTAAGAGGAAACAACATATCTAGGGGCCAAATATCAAGTCTAACAGGAAATGATATCTCTATGGGCCAAGCATCAAGTCTAAGAAGAAATGGCATCTCTTTGGGCCAAGTATCAAGTCTAACTCGAAATGGCATCTCTATTGGCCAAATATCAAGTCTAAGATAGGAACTTCAACTAGAAATAAGATCACTTAAGTCAATTCTACACAAATTATGATTCCAAGAATAGCAAACTATCCCAATAAGATCAAATGTACTAATCATGGTTCCAACACTAAAACCACATCCATAATCTAGCAGTGTATAAAATCCAAGCTATAATTTAATCTAAACTAGGGAGAAGCCAATAGGAGTCTACAAAGTTACAAACGTACTATATTACGGGTCCAAGACCCTCATCTAATTTCCCAAGACATCAATAATATCCACACGCAATACATATCATACATCATCTATGAAGGAAAGTGGACAAGAGCCTACCTCAAGGCCAAACCGCAAAATCATACTTCAAGCACCACGTGCTCGTCTTCACTTCACAATCCCCAAAATACCATCATAGCATAAAAAATATATTCTTATCATCAATACGAGTCTAACCATACCCATATTGCACTATTATGCTTTGGGTCCAAAAATGACACCAAAAACCCCAAGTGAGTCTGACATACGGAAATCACATTTTTGAGGTCAACCCAAAGCTCATACATCACCAAAGAATCATAACCCTCAATTAATGGTGCAAATAAATTAAATTTGGGGCTAAATCAAGCTCTAAGCTAAATTGGGGTTTGGGTCAAGAATTAAGAAAATTTCCAATAAAGTGAGGAAATCTTACCTTAATCCGGATAATAATCATGATAAAAGATGTTTACCAAGCTCCCTAGACACCCACAAGACTCAATTTTTAGTTATCATACCCATTTAGGGTTTTAGTCTCTCAGAGATGAAAAGAAATTGCCTAAATTTGCGGCCTTGGGGTATATTTGTAGACCCCTCAGCGAACAAATGTGGCATCCCCACGACAGCAAAGTTAAAAACTTATTTTTGACCCTCAGAACTCATTAAGAACTCAAATAATATCATCCAATAGTTAAATTTGAGTTTAAATCTCATTTTAAATCCATTGGAATCATCAAAACTTTCATCAAAGATCCTTTAGGAAAAAAGTGGGGCCCACACCTATAGTTTCACTTTTCATAAATTCGAGGTGAGGGGTCCACACCTATAGTTTCATTGGAAGCCTTGAGACCTGAACCAAGGGTCACCTATCCAAAAATAGATGTTAAGAATGCAATGGTGAAGTTGGGCTTTAAATTCGAGGTTGTTTTGACTAAATGTGGGATCCACACTTATTTTTAGATTTTCCAACTTTCCAACCAATAGGTCAAAATGAGCTCAGGTGCATTGAAACCCAAACCAAAGGTCTACCCAGACTAAGATTAATATTTTGGATCTGCTGGCACAGTCGAAATTAGCATCTGAGATTGTTTTGTTGAAGTTTTAGCTCTATAGCCATTTGGAACTAATGAAGACTTCAAAATAAGAAATTGGCTCTAAAAATAAAATGAACTGCCTATTAGCAAAACCGTTGGTCCCATCAAGTCTAAATGACTTGGGGTAGCTATGGAGAAGACCTAATGGCAAAGATAAGCGAAAACATGAAAAATAATTAGAAGGGTTATTATAATATCCACTACTAAAAGGACTTCCGTCCTCAATCGTCAACAAATGATTGGAAGCCCTAATGCACTTCTACAATAACTTGTTGTCTCAAGTCGTCTTCACCTAGCACACATAGCCGACCCTGACAATGCAAAACACCATCTCCCCCTTGGGAGAAGACCTCTACTTTTTGATCTCTGACTGATTCCTTCAACTTGACTAGACTGGGATCCCTATCCTACATTTTCTTTACCTCGAAAACCAGGTATGATTCTGAACTACTCTACACCCATACAATACCTTCTGTTGAATTAACTTATTGAACACCTAGTCGGGTAAGCTGATGAATTTTCTGAACAAACTTCTTCTTACCATCCTCCAGATGAGCAACACTACCTATAGACATCCTACTGAGAGCATCAGCCATAATATTGGCTTTATCCAGATAGTACAGGATGCTTATGTCATAGTATTTCAACAAATCCAACCACTTTCTCTATCGGAGATTTAGATCTTTTTGAGAAAATACATACTATAGACTCTTATAGTCAGTGAACACATCAACGTGCACCCTATACAAATACTGCCTCCAAATCTTTAAGGCAAATACTACTGTTGCTAACTCAAGATCATGAGTAGAATAGTTTTTTTCATAGGTCATAAGTTGTCTAGAGGCGTAGGCTATGACCTTACTTCTCTGCATCAAAACACACCCCAAACCAAATCTAGAGGCATCACAATATTTCACAAACCCATCTGAACCATCTGGTAGAGTCAAAACTGGAGTTGTAGTGAGTCGAGTCTTCAACTCCTGAAAACTCTTTTCACAAGAATTTGACCACTGAAATTTGACTTTTTTCTGAGTCAATCTGGACATACGGCATGTCATACATAAAAATCACTCAACAAACCATCGGTAATAGCCAACAAGACCATGAAACTCCTAATATCTTATGGAGAGATAGGTCTAGGTCAGTTTCTCACTGCTTCGGTCTTTTGGGGATCAACTCTAATGCCATCAACAAAAATTGTATGGCCAAAGAAAGCTACTAACCTTAGCCAAAATTTGCACTTACTGAATTTGGTAAATAGTTGATGATTTCTTGAATTTGTAGTACTATTCTGAGATGGTCTGCATGATCATGCTCACTGTGGGAGTACACAAGAATTTCATCTATAAAGACTATGACGAACATGTTCAAGTACTTCTGGACCACATAGTTCATCAAGTTCATGAAGGCTGCAGGGGCATTGGTAATACCAAAGGATATGACTAAGAATTCAAAGTGACCATACCGAGTTTTGAAGGTTGTTTTCGGGATGTCACATTCTCTAAATCTAAGCTGATGATAGACCGATCTGAGGTCTATCTTGGAGAATTAACTGGTACCCTAAAGTTGGTCAAACAAGTCATCAATTCTAGGAAGTGGATACTTTTTCTTGATTATGACTTTATTTAGCAGACGGCAGTCAATACACATTCTGAGTGAACCGTCTTTCTTACATACGAATAAAACTGGTATGCCCCACAGAGACACACTAGATCTGATGAATCCATTATCTAGGAGATCCTTCAACTGCTCTTTTAATTCTCTGAGTTTTACAGGTGCCATTCTGTATGGTGGTATAGATATGGGTTATGTAGCTGGAAAAAAATTGATTTTGAAATCAATTTTCCTTTCTGGAGGAACTTCAAAGAGATCTTCGGGAAACACATCTGGGAATTCACATGCTACTGACATTGATTCAAGATTAGGGTCTTATGAACTAGAGTCCTGGAATCGAATAAGATGGTAGACACATCCCTTAGATATTATTTTTCTTGCCCTTAGGTAAGAAATAAGCTGACCCCTAAGTGATGAAGTACTACCCCTCTACTCTAGGACGGGTTCATTTAGAAACTGAAACTGGATAATTTTATTTCTGCAGTAGACTAAGGAGTAGCAGGAATAAAGCCAATCCATATTGAGAATGACATCAAAATCGTTCATTTCTAATTCGACTAAGTCTGCTGAAGTGACTTTCTGAGATACCATAATCGGACAGTTCCTGTATACCCATCGGGTAATGATAGATTTACCTACTGGGGTAGTGACTAAGAAAGGCTCTGCTAGGACTTCGGGACTGACTCCAAAGTCAACAGCTATATAAGGAGTAACAAAGGACAAGGAAGCTCCTAGATCTAGCAAAGCATAAACATGTAAATGATAAACTTGTAACATACCAGTGACCACATATAGAGAACTTTCCTGATCTTGTCGAAACTAAAGTGCGTAGAGTCTGTTTGAACGCTGTCCACTGGTAGCACAGGATATGACACCCTGCTGGTTTGGGCAACCAAAATGAGCTGGCGAACGGTTATGCTAACCCTACGAACCCACCTAAGGACACTGTCTAACCCTGTGTCCTGGCTTATCATATCTGAAACACACGTCACTGCTAGCTCTACAGATACCCTGGTGGTTTCTGCCACACTTCTGACAAAGGGGATTAGTTCGGGCACTACTAACACTATTCGAGGGTTTAGGGCCTGACGCCCTATCTCTGTTGCCATCTCTGAAATTTTGGCACAAGAGCACTGGCTGAGGACGGAACTAGAACTGAGGATTTTGGGTAGAACTGAGAACACCCTCTTACTTAGGCTGAGTAAAGTTAAAACTACCTATTCTCGCTCTCTTATTTTCCCTCTCCTTCTCATTATTCTTGGCCTTCTTTATCTGTTGAGCATGGACCATGAGCCTGGATATATCTATCTCATTAATCAACATTGCGGTCCTACACTTCTTGACCATACCTCTAGACACCCCAGACACAAAATTACTCATCTTAAATCTGCTATCTGCTACTACATGCAGGGCATATCTGGCTAACTGAGTAAACTTGAGAGAATAATCTTATACTGTCAGGTTTCCCTACTTTAGATATATAAATTCCAAAACCTTCGCTTTCTTCAACTCAAGAGGGAAGAACCTATCCAGAAAAGCAACAGCAAACTCCTCCCATTCTATGGGCCCTGCATCTGCAACCCTTTCTACTTTTTACTATTTAAACCATGAGTATGCCATATCCTATAATTGATATGTGTCCCAATTCACCACTCTCAACAGCAATCACCCGATAATATCTATAACTTTCTACACCTGATCAAGAAATTCTTGAGGGTCTTCATCTGACTTAGACCTAGTAAAAGATGGAGGGCTTATTTAGGTGAAATCCTAATTCCTGGCAGCAGTAGTATTGGCCACTGGGTTGGCTGGAACAGTAGCTAGACGTTCATTCTAAGCTACCACAGAATGAGCAAGGGTGGTGAAAGCTGCTCTAAACTCAGCGTGGGAGATATATTCGTCCAGAGGATCTGGTTAGATGGGCTAGGATTTTGGCTGGTCTCCTGTTCCTTTTCCCTTAGTCCTCTTTGGAGGCATATTTTGTAAATGAAAAAGAAACTTGGATTAGATAGAGAGTTTGATTGGAACTTATGTCCACTCGCATGATATCAGTACTAAAAGAAGGGAACTTTTCCTAAAACATCTCGTAGCCTCCTATCCATAAGTGTGATGCGCTACACACCCTTGTACAAGACTCTACAAAATACGGCTTTCAAACTTCCTAGGACTCTGTTGAACCTTAGGCTCTGATACCAAGTTTGTAAAACCCCAATTCTGTACCCCGGATGCTACACGGTGCTCATAATTACAAAGGACCACAAGTTAACCCATGACTGGTACCTGCTACAAAATTTGAATAGTAATACTACAAATATGTGGAAATTAGGCAAAAACTTATCATAAGGTTCAATACTAAAAAAAACTGAATACGGTATAATAATACCAAAACTAAAATATCTGTCTGGAAATTCTCTAGTCTAAAAAGCCTCTACTGTCTGAATTATGGAGTTGAAGGGACAAGCCCCCAACTACTGAAAACTGTACAGATAAACTAAAATACTTAAGAAAATAATCATGACCTCGAACTATGAGGACTCACCACTAACTCTGATTGTTGAAGATCTAATCTGCTAAGGGTGCTAGGGTGTCCGTACATCTGAAGTATGATATAAGACGTCATAGCGCAAGAGAAAGATATGTGTCAGTACTTTGAATGTACTGGTATACTAAGTAAGGTAGGATGAAATGCATGGGTTCATATGCATAAACAATACTGACTGACTGACATGAATATAACAGAATGAGAGTATATGCATGAGTACGTATACTATAAAGGAGATCGTGACAATACTGGAGATTGAGTTTTGAATTACTGATTTACTGATATCTGAGTTTACTGATACTGTGTAACTGATAACTAAGTAACTGTATCTGACAGTCTTGATTCTTTGGAACTATACTGAGTTCCATACTAAACTGAGTGATTGCGTCTGACAGTACTGAATCTGTGGAACTAAATAGAGTTTTATACTGAGACTAAGCCTGAAACTGAAACTGTGGGAGGTAATCATCTAACCGAATACCCCTTTCTAAATATATTAGGGTCCAACCTGTAACCCCAGTTGGAAGGGTGTCAGTACCGTGCCACGGGTAAAGACAAGCTGTGAGTTAACCCTCTCTGATAGGAATCTCTTTCATCAACCCTCGCTAGCAGAAAAACTCATGTGAGATGTATCAACCCTAATCTGGCAGGAAGATATCTCAACCTATGCTAGCTACGTAGTCCTGTAATTCAGGGATTGCTACTAAGGGTCAAACCCTCTGCTGGCAGGAATGCCCCCATCCCTGGGTTCGCTCGGTGCTGAATCCTACTCCCAACTAAATAGACACTGAACTGATTTCCCAGTTTATACTAGGCTTAATTGAACTGTTATTGATTTTATTGAGTTCTATTGACTGATGAAATACTACTGAATTCTATTAGCTGACTGAGTTTACTAAGGTCTGAACAGAATACTGGACTGGACGGGACTAATACTAAGTCTACTGAGTTCTCCTGAGCCCTATATATGACTGAGAAAACTACTGATCGTGAAGTGATTGAGATTATTCTGTAACTGAAACTGGCTCTAGGTAAACAGCTAAATTATCGGGTATAAATACCCCCAGGACTCGATAGCATAAAAAGTAAAGCTTCACATGATCTTGCATAGCATAAAAATGCACACTTGGTCATAATGCATCTATAGAGGTATTTTATCAAACACTTGCATGGCATGAAATAGTATACATACTAGCATGATATAATCTTATTATTACATTCACATGAGCAATTCATCAAACACTTGGATGGCATATGCACATAACACTAAACAACATATGAGCATCATGATTCAATTTCCAAATTCATAATACCATGGGTTTCAACATGAATTCACATGATAAATCACACATATCAAATAATTCTACACCAATCTTGTAATAAATCATGAAATAGAAACCCAATTATAGCAATAATCATGAATACACTTTGATTTCAAATCATGGACAGCATGAAATCAAGCTACTTGAAGTTTAAAAGAGTTTGTTGGCCTCCAAGGGTAGAAGGAACCATTGGATGAACACTTCACATACCTTGGTTGCTAAATTCTCGAAGAATAATGGTGAAATTTTGAGCCTAGACTTTTGAATTTAGATCACTTAGGGTTTCTGTTCTTGAGAAGTTTGAGAATAGTAAATGGATTTAGCCTCTAAAGGGGCTTAATCTCATGTTTTGGGGCTGATAGGCATGGGAAAAACACCGTAATACCCCTGAGGACGCAGATTTTATTGATTGAAAACTGAACTATCGATGCGCAGACCAACGTCCACGTCGTTGGCATCAATGTAATGGCCCACGCATCGTATAGAGACCGCATCAGCTCACTGGAAGTTGCACTGAGCTGAGGGAAAAATTATTTGCCGACGTGAGGGATGACGTGACGCATCAAGATCGCATCGACTCACTATTTTGGTCACTCAAACATGGTCTAAATGAGGTCCAAAAATTCTGAAACTTATCTGGGAACATCTACTCACATTCCTGATCATGATTCAACCTAAAGAATGATACTTTAAGGTCATAAGAGTTATGAAATAGAGTTGCCAACTTATGAAGGCCAAAATAATACTAAGTCTGAATACCTAGCTAGAATTTTCTAAGTCTGGGACTTCTTAGCAAACTTAAAAGACAGAGTTGAGCTTAGGATTTTGCAGGGTCTTACACATACTACTGACTCCAAATCCAAATATACACTCCCTTTACAATTTAGCACCTGACATCCACTCCAAGCTAGGAGGAAAATAACCTGAGTCGCGTCCACACAGTCTCATCACAGAGAACTCAAAAAACTGAATTTGATCCGCTAAAATTCCATAAGGAAAACATGAGAATAAGCTCATAAGGTGTTGTGGGCACACAAATGGAGATAATGGAGGAATGCAATCCATGCCAATGTTGCAACCAGTCCGGATGAAAATCAAACTAAAATCCTGAAGTCAAAGGTATAACTACTTATCAATGAATATTTTGCTCCAGGATATCCCATCAATCGAGAATAAAGGTATACTGAATCCAACTCGAGTATATTATTCCTACTGAGTAAATCATCCAAAATTTCCAAAGAAAATTGAAACTCGAGGTCAAAGCTAAAATAACCAGTATAGGGCCCATGGGTTATCATCTGAACACTTATCAACTATAATTCAACCAACGTTAATAAGACCGAATAGAAAACCACAGAGTAGGCTCAACTAGCCTATAAATGAAATCTGAACAAAGATAAATCTAAAACAAAAGTTGCATGCAAGCTCTACAACACCAAGTGAAATCTCAATCCAAGGCTGAATCGATCGATCTCAATTATCAAAATAAAAACTAAAACTGGGTAGACACTATTGCTCTAAATTTGTCATACTCCTAAATCATTATTCCAAAGTGTCAAGAGAAAACTAAACTAATAAGCCTATATCTTTACAAACCAATTAAATTGACTTTAGTATCCAAATCTAACATATATGAGAAAAATCATACCAATCCACAATATAGAAATCATTCAAAAGGGAAAATCACTGGCTGAAAATTCATACAACTCACTCCATATCTACTAGAGGGCATGAACTATCCAAACATACTCAAAAACTTCCCAAGGCTTAAAACCATACCAAAAATTGTAAATGCTCTAGCAACTCAGAAAAAATGTGACTTAAGCCAAAAACTAACCAATTTAATACTCCATCTAGGCAAAGAAGAAGGTATAGACATATATCATCGAGGAGTATCACTCCACCAAGCCTCACTAGAAAGAACAAATGCTAAAATGGGGATTTCCCAAATCCACCCCATAATCACATCTTTGAAAAAGAAATATACCAATCTCAAAATCAAGGTCAAAGTTGATACCACCACCAGAGAACCAACAACTCAAGGTAATGAGTTTCTAATTTTCCAACTTAAGAAGCAATCACAGGAAAGGCCACCTGTCTCTAACTTTCTGACTCCACTAGATAGAACCATATCACAATAATAAAGGAGTATCCAATCTCCATACTAACTAAAAGGAAAACCATTACAAGGAAACGAATCTAGCATACCTATGAAATGAATCAATAACATCTCAACATCAATATTAAAATCGTTATCGAATGATAAAATAGCCACAAATGAAGAATGGACCTCAAATAGGTAAATCTCACAAACGGGCTACGTAGGAAGGTATAGACAAAGCAAAAACTTTTGCAGTGCAGGAGTCAAGTCTAAAGATCTCAAACACAAAAATGGGCAACATACCTAAACTATCGACTCAAAAACATGAAGAACCGTGGGAGGTTAACTTACCTTCGATACCACAATACATCTCTAAATCAATCTAGTACACTTAACCAAGAGGGAACACAGTTTAGCTCGCCACTCTAGGAGAAAGAAATCAGCAAATCGGGCTATATCTAATCAAGCTACCAAATAATATCACTATAAAATGAAAGTCTAACTAGATAACACTAGTATACACAGCTACCCAACGAGGATCAAATTCATCAAGTATCAACATCAAATAATAATATCAAGTAACATCAATAACCTCACACAGTGGTAGCAATAGCAACAACAATATCAATATCAACATACTGAACAGGCGGTACCAACATAAACATTAACACCATGTACCACTCAAGGGCTACAATAGGGCTAATGTGCATTGATAAATAGGACTCAAACCCTAAAAACTACACCTATAGGGAAAATATCAATACAAATTTACTCCATCTACTACTGAAAGAAATAAACCATGGAGAAGTAACATCATCATAAATGCAAGAATAAGGCATATAATGATCTATATCAATTTATCAAGGCATATAATCACCAATGGGTATGAAAACCTAAGACACATAATAAGAGATAAATGTGGGAAATAAAAGCACATCAATCATGGTGACATTCGCAATCATATGCCTGACAAGTATAGAGAAATAAATTTGAATGGGACCAACTCAGATTGACCAACTGAGTCACCAACTAAGGCGCCAAGCGTACCATCTCTAACCGAAGATGTCAAAACATCATAAGTTGATCTAAATAAGCTGAATGACTGGAAATATCATATCAGGGACACTCCCTATACTAATGGTCAATCTCTCTATAGTTGTAACAACTCCTAAAGCATCAATACGCAGGGACATAAACTGAGCACAAATAGCTAAAAAACTAACACTAAGAAAAATCTCTAGAATTATGACCATTCTTCCACAACCATAGCCTATCTCAAGAACTCTAAGATGACGAGGAGTACATGCTAACTCTGTCTGATCAACTATCTCATAGTTTGAAATACTAACTGTGTAAAACCAATGGGCTATAAATAAAGCTGAACTGTACAAAAAGGATCCCCAGTCCAGAATACAATACAAATAGCACTATACTAATGGTGTGGCCTCTTTCTGCCACTTCTATAAGCCTCAATACTTATGCTCTCTATGGTCCTCTCGTAATCGACAACCTGAAAAAACGAAGAATCAGTTGTTATCAAGTGCTCCAATGCCAAACAGAGTGACTATACTAATCCTCTAATACATCTATACACCAATGTCTAACTCAGAATGATATAGCATATGAATAAGTCAGCCCATTTGATACGAAAAAGACAATGGAAGCCATAAAACAAACACCAAATTAGTCCACTAGTTTGAAGAACTCATGGACTTATTTGGTGACCACTCTCGAATTCACTAAAACAACAAAAAGAATGAAATATAAGAGTATATTTCAACTCCAAAACAGCCACCAAACTAGATTTAACAACAAAAAGATGAAGAACAAGATAAAATTAACAATGATAATAACAACAACAACACAAACAGGTACAATACGAGATACAAACATTACAAGATTGCAAGAATAGAAAGGATAGATAGAGTGACATACACTATCTCATGAACTAAGAACCTAAGTGTATTTAAGAATCTAGACCCTTAATAAAATGATAATAGGAACACCTACTCTCTTCGGTGAGCACAAGAAAGACCTCAACCTCCTCTAGCACCCAACGTTCTAAGCAAGAATATAACACTAGTGATTCCACCCTAGTATCACCCTAGTTACAAGTTTTAAATTTGCCTCAAGAAAAGAGGACTTCGTCTTTCTATGTTATACAACATTCATATTCATAAAAAACTTAGACAAAATGACCTATAATGTTCTATTTATATTAGGTAACAACTAGAATACAAAATGACCAAAAGGCCCTTTAATGAAAAGCCTCAAAATGCAGCTCATGGAGTGTAGTGTAGGTTTGATTTTAGTGTGTGTTTTAGGCCTTCTTTTGTATTTTTCTTGTACACTCCAAACCTCGGGTTCATTACACTTTCACATGTCCATCCTCATAGTCGTACTTGTATCATCCTCCCCTTCTTGAAAAAGATTCAACCTCGAATCTGTACCTTACAAAATCAAGAGAAGACAAACAAGCACATATCCTCATGACTGAGGGGTTAGGGTTAGCAAAAAATAATACATCAACATGCCTTGCCGAGGATGAACAAACTTAAAGTATATCCACAGGTCCTTTGTATTGATCATAAAAATTTTAGAATAAAAAACACAAAGAAAGCGGTCATCATTCATAAAAAGAGATAAGGAAGAACTTTGTCTTCCTTCATTAGCACCCACAGTCAAACATTGCTTGTCGTCTTGACCAAGCATTAAGTGGGGAGTATAGAGATTTCCATATTCCAAGAGGGTGCCGGGATCAAATGAAAAAATTAGCCAAGGGCTTAAGCCGATGCTATCCCTTTCTTCCCCTAGAATATCACTCCCATATTTACACACAAAAATATTTTCATACACATAGTCTCTATGAACAAAACTAATTGCAATGCTTTTACCACACAAGATGTTCAAAGAGTCATGTGCATTATCAAGATCAATTCTATAGGTATCATCACTAACTTGAGAATTTTTAAGCACACTATTCACATGCTCAAGTAGTGAACTACATTTAAGAGTAAATTGATCATCATGCACACCAAGAGTACTCATTTTTGAGACTACACATGTCTTGCCCATAAGACTACTCTCATTTTCCAAGAAGAGATTTCCATCTTGAGGAGGAATGTTATCACACCATAGTGGGTTAGCATATAGGCTATAGCTTCCAAGACAAGCCATGCCATTAACATCACTTGTACTACCATGTTCATTAAGAGTAAACAAACTATCTTCAAACAAGACATCGTGCCTAAAGAGTGAATGATCTAACCTGTGGACAGATTTGGAACTTTCACTCTCTAAGAAATATTATCAAGTTTCAAATATATGTCAAGCACATGATTAACCCTACGCGCCAAACAAACATTAGCATCTTTACAACAACATAGGCTCATAGGTTCACTCCTTTTTCCTTGGCCAATATTTTTAAATCCTTCACTCACTTGAGATTCATTAATCATATCACACATATCCTCAAGTGATAAGCAAGTTTTACTTATAAGTTGGGTAGCAACATCTTTCAAAAAGCTCTTAATGCAAGGTGCTTGAACAATTGGATTTTGTGGGTAGAGTTTGGGTAAAAATTGGAGTATAATTTCAATGTGCCATTTCATGTCTTCAATATTGTCATTGATACGATCACATGTGGCATTAAAATTATGAGCAGCCATTGTACCTAACAAAAAGACGCAACAAACAAAGAAAACAAACAAACTTGTTAGATTAAAAATGCCTCACCAAACTCTCACTCTCGGTTTTACCTCACACTTGGTTTCACAAGTGTTGAAAGCTGGCTTATACTTCGTGAGTGATTGAGTGTCGAGTCTATCTTTGCCCGGAATAGATTTTTTTTTGAGTTGACTCAAAAGAAAATTTGTTTACGGACTTGAACCAACAAGACACAACTAATTTACAAAGGAGAAAAGCACACAACAAATGCTTAACAAATGAATGAACACAAACACTAATTTACAATCTAGTAGGAGTTTACTAGCTTATCAATTAGCTTTCGGACCAATCAAATGAAACTACAGAACAATAAAAAGAAACTAAGAAAATATAAAATTTGAGCCAAAATTGTTGCATGAACAGTAACAAGGATGATGTGGCAGCACGTAATTGGTCGCGGTTTCTAACAATTTTTGTTGTCCAATTTCAAGTCTTGGTCAATTTACAATTTAGGAATTGGTGGAATTTTTTTTAAGGAGGTAAATTTAAACAAGTCTTGGAGCCTTTTGAAATTCAAGTTTTCAAGACTTGACTTTTATAGTACTTTTCCTTAAAACATGGACCCTTGTTTCATGGGAAAGTGGTTGAGAAGTGATGTAAAGTCTTTGGTGTGTAGGAAAAGTCTTTGAGTCACAAGTACTACACCATGAAACTTGGATCTATGTCTTGAAAGACTAACACAATACACACTTTTCTAAGATCAACAACCACTTTTTTTTTCAACAATATACGGAGATGGTGAAGAACATCAAGGACACAAACTTTGAGTCTTGAAGTTCTAAGGTTCAAGTTGGACCTCCCAAACAACAACAACAACTTTCCAAGCTTAAATTCCAAAACACAATCTCCACAATATACGTTCAAAACTTGAACCAACAACACATCACACGTTCAAGTCTTGAACCCACAACAACAAAACCAACAACAATCGGCCAAGTCCAAGTTCATAATAACAACATCAACAACAAAGGTTCAAATCAAGATATAGACTCAAAGTGTTAGTGAAGAACAATACTAAAACTAGAAACACTTAAGAAAAGTAAAAATCTAGGCCAAGATACAACAAGAACACAATTTTCGGCCAAGAACACAAAGTGGACAGATTTGACTATTTCTGGAATTTTCAGATTTTTAGTTTTTTTTTTTTGTAGTTTTATAGATCTCAAGCCCAATATTGATCTTGTTAGAACAAAATAAATGATGGATTTGATACCAAATGATACATAAAAGAAAATGGAAGCCACCAAACAAACACCAAATCAGTTCACTAGTTTGAAGAACCCGTGGACTTATTTGGTGACCACTCTCGGATTCACTACAACAACAAGAAGAATGAAATATAAGGATGTGTTTCAACCCCAAAACAGCCACCAAACTAGATTTAACAACAAGAGGATGAATAACAAGATGAAATTAACAATGGGAATAACAATAACAACACAAACGGGTACAATACGAGATACAAACGTTACAAGATTGCAAGAATAGAAAAGATAGATAGAGTGACATACACTATCTCATGAACTAAGAACCTTAGTGTATTCAAGAACCTAAACCCTTAATACAATGATAATAGAAATACCTACTCTCTTCGGTGAGCACAAGAGAGACCTCAACCTCCTCTAGCACCCAACGTTCTAAGCAAGAATGCAACACTAGTGATTCCACCCTAGTATCACCCTAGTTACAAGTTTTAAATTTGCCTCAAGGAAAGAGGACTTTGTCTTTCTATGTTATACAACATTCATATTCATCAAAAACAAAGACAAAATGACCTATAATATTCTATTTATATTAGGTTACAACTAGAATACAAAATGACCAAAAGGCCCTTTAATGAAAAGCCTCAAAATGTAGCTCATAGAGTGTAGTGTAGGTTTGGTTTTGGTGTGTGTTTTAGGCCCTCTTTTGCATTTTTCTTGCACAATCCAAACCTCGAGTTCATTATACTTTTACATGTCCATCCTCGTGGTCGTACTTGTATCACCATTTGAGAAATACAATCTCGTACTCAGAACTGGTAAGGAACCCTGATGAACACCAATAGACCCAACTCCGATCTAAGAACTACTCGATGAATCGAATACCATGCATGGCTAGGAGAAATTTGCAACATGACTTAGATTTCTAAGGTTGAACCTCAAAAATTGAGGTAGTCACGAGCTCAACTGGAGCCTAAATTGGCCCTAAATCCTATGGCTAACGCTGAAGATCTTCGACATCCATCTCTAACTCTTTAGTTTAATGTTGTACTAAAACTCTAGAAACACATGTTGAAGTCTCATCAGCATCTGTCGATAATATTGTATTGTCCTTAGGGAATAGAATAAAGTCAAAGAATATGTTTGTAGTTCATAGAAATGCAGGCACACAATAAGTAGTCAAGAATTAAATTTCCTAAAATGTCACTGTAGCCTCCCAAAGATAGGTTACGAATATCTTCGTACCGATTTGCAGGACTCTACTAAATACTTAGATCTTGTACAAATATTCCATTGAAACCCTCTAATACCAATTTTTCACGATCTGGTTTCTCAAGTCATGATGGCACCTACCATAACCCACTAGTAGGCAAGCCAACCCACAGTCTGAAATGGCTAGTAATGGACTACTTAATAATATAAGAAAAAGAATGCGGGATAAATGAGATAAAAACCAATACATAAGTGATCCCCAAAACCTAGTGGTATTAATACAAGAGCTTCTATATATCAAAAATACCAAGATAGAATGTGAAAGGAATTACACTAATACAACTTATCTCTGAATACAATATAAAGACTTGTCTAACACATAAGAGAGAGATAAGTAATACTCCAAATGTTAGGAGCTCACTATAAGTATCTGAACCATAGCTTCTCTACACGACACACACATTACTAGAGATAACTCATACTATAATCTGAAGGCGGCAAAAGTATAGTATGAGTACCAAATAAGTGGTACTTAGTAGGTAACTCCCAATTGATCTCCAAAGGTAAAGTAGATATATACAACATATAAAAAAATAGAAACTACACCCAAGAGTCCAGAAATCACATAACAAGTCAATGTGAAAAATAAGGAACAACTATTATGTTGAAGTCCAAGAGTTTAACATAATAAAACTAAGGAAGTATCAAGGGTAAACTATCTTATTCCAGCTTCATTCAATAGACGTCATTTTATACCTATTGTAACACCCCAATTTTCTAAACCAGAATGCTACATGGTGCTTATGACCCCAAAGGACCATAAGCTAATCTATGATTGATATCTGTACCTGTATAGTGCATAATATAACATAAAAATACAGAAATATGTACTGAATGGACATAAGGTTTAACTGAATAAACATCAAATAAGAACAATATCTGAAAATGGTATAACTATATCAAAACAAAACTGAAATAACTATCTGATATGCTATAGTTTGGAAAGCCTCTAAAATGGCTGAACAAGGAGTTGATGGGACATGTCCCTAGCTAACTCCAACAACTAAAATAAACTAAAAACTAAAATAGTAATGAAATCATCGTGTCCTCGAAAGATGAGGACTTACTTCTAACTCTGACTACTGTTACTGGACTCTACTACTGATCTAGAGCTCGTGCCTCTGAACCTATCATGTAACATAATAGAAAGCACCATAGCACAAATGCGTCAGTACGACTGAATGTACTGAGTATACGAGTGGGGTAGGATAAATGAAAAGGGTTATATGCATAACAATGCTGACTAATATGAATGTGAGAATACATACATGCATAAGCAACTATAACTAAACTCGTGGTGATACTAACTACTGAGTCTAAACACTGATAACATGAGCTTACTGATACTGAGATACTGAGTGATTAAGTTTACTGATATTAATGTGTAAGTCACTAATAAGTAAGGAGCTGATACTGTATTATTGAATACTGATGGACTGAAACTATATTATTGAACATGAATAACTATTTTTAATAGTTCTAGTTATGAAGAACTGTCCTGGTGGACTGTTTCTAGTAGTCTAATTATAAAGAATTAATCTGATTGACTATATCTGATAGCCATGAATGTGAATACTAGTAATATGAGTTTGATAACTAGTATAACTGATAACATGAGTGACTGTATCTGACAGTCCTAGATAAGGTGAAACTAGCTGAGTACCGTATTATTGGGTGACTGTAGCTGACAGTAATGAATAAGGTGAAACTAGCTAAGTTTCATATTGTTGGGTGACTGTAGCTGACAGTCCTAAGTCTAAAGAACTATCTGAGTTCTATTACTAAAACTAAGACTGAAACTGAGACTGTGGGAGGTAATCATCTAACTGACATACCCCAGAATTACACTGGTTAGGGTCCAACCTGTAACCTTAGCTGGAAAGGTGTCCATACCATGCCACGGGTAGAGACAACGTGTGAGTAAACCCTATTTTATTTTGGAGCTCACTCCGTCTACCCTGCTATCAGTTAAACTCAAAGGAGATGCATTAGCCCTATGGGTAGGGACATCTCAACCTATGCTGACTACGTAGTTTTGGAATACAAAGATTAATTCTAGGAATCACAACCTCTGACTTTGATAGGTGAGTCCCCATCCTTGGGTTCACTCGGTGTTGAATCCTACTCCCAACTGAAAGACACTAAACTGATTTGCTGAACTGAACTGATTGACTAAACAGAACTAATTAACCAAACTGATGTTAGTAGGATTGTTTAGCAGAGCTAAATTGAGTTTATTAGAACATTGATCTTACTGAGTATTGGGTTTTTGAGATTTCTAAGAGTACTAAAGTTACGGAGAACACTAGAATTTTTGAAGTTTTCGATATCACTGAGTACTGAGATTACTGAGATTAGTTGAGATTAACTGAGTTACTGAACATTCCTGAGAAATGTGACTGACTAAGTTCTATGGAACATGGCTTGACTAAGAGTATCATGGAATCATGACATGGCTCTTAGCACACAACTATATTTTTTGGGTACAAGTACCCCAAGGACTCGATAGAAGGAAACTGACACACATGACTGACTTGATCATAAGAGTAGAGTCCAAAATTCACAATATCATAAGTAAGGGATTTCATACAATACATGATGCTCAACTTCTTATACATGGAATGGAATGCATAAAACATGTATATACTTGCATAGCTTCAATATCATGCTCATTCCATATCACAACAACAACACATAACAATAACGTGAAATTCATGTGAAAACATATAGCATAGAACGTGGACTTGTCATTTAAGCACTATTGAATCATGGGACATAAATTCTATCATCCTAGGCATTTTATCAAACACCTTACATACACCACTTTGGGAATAGGTTTATTCATGAATTCAACAACCCATATCACCCAAAGTTTATATATTTCAACTAACATGCCATCCTAGTTTCATACAAACCCATAAAGATTCTATCTTGACATCATTAAACACATAAACAAGATCAACAATTAAATCAAAACATAACAAGCATGGCAAATAGTTTAAAATAGGGTTCTTGGACTTCATGGATGAAAGGAGTCCATGAATGAACACACGCATACCTTAGTTCTTGATTTAGTGAAGATTGACTGAGAGATTCTTGGAATTTGATGGTAGAATTTGATAGAACCTGAATCCCCCAATTGAAACCCTAATATGTTCTTGAGAGTATTTAGATGAAAAAGTATGTTTTGGTGAAACAATGGCTTAATTCCGTGTTTGGCAGCTTATATAGGGGTGGTAAGATGACCCAAATACCCCTCTAGATGCGTCTTTTAATTTCTATAAAAATTTCCCAATTTGGGCCCCTGACGCAACGCGAAGACATCGTACTGCCACTTGTTTATGACCTGGAAACTCATCGCGATGCGGTGGAATCGTGGAGAAATACTGGAAATTGACAAACATCATTTTGGCTTATGGAGCGATGCACCACTGACTGAAATGACACTGCTGAAACTTTAAATCTCCATAATTTCTTCACCGAGTGTCTGTTTTAGGTAAATTTTGTATCGAAGGAAAGATTATTCAATTTTCTATAATTTGGAGGGTATAAATCTTCAAAAATACCACCTATAAACTAAGTTATTCTAGTTCAAATATGACCTATGTGAAATCATACACGAAAATTTGGTGGATTCAAAAGTTCATAAACATGCTTAACACATCATAAGCTCTATTATCACTAGGATACTCATCCTAATTCATGTACTCAAACATGAATCATAGGATAGGAGGTTTCATGCATAGAAACAATGGTTCATTTTCTAGCTTAGAAATATACGAGGTATTATAATATCTCCCCCTTGGGAAAATTCATCCACAAATGAGACTAACTGAGAGGAGAAACAATAAGCTGAACATGAACTGAACATAAATGACTGAAACATGATCTCATGAATGACATGACAAATAAAATGACTCATATTGAATATGCATATCTGATGCATGGGTAGTTGATTTATGAATGATGGACTGAGTGTTCTAATGAACTAAGTTTCTCAGATTGAGAAGGCATATCTGATGTAGAGATTGATAAGCTGAATCCATGCATATCTGATGCATGATTATATGACTGACATGATACATGAATACATGAGTGAGAGTACTGATAAGTTGATCACGCATATCTGATGCGTGAGTACATAACTAAACTGACTCATGAACATGCGACTGAACATGCAATGGTAAATATACCAAGTTTGAACTAAAAATTGAGCATAGAACTGAATATCAAGTTTGGTATTAAAACCAGATCATAAGAACAAGTAAGATCAAAAAAGACTATTACCCTAAACTAAAAATACTGATGAGTCTGAAATTAATCACTCAATATGTATGAGAGAGAATATGAGAACATAACTAAGTCTAGAACTTGATACATAAATTGAACTGAGTTTGTATTGTGTGACATGGATAGAGTATCGTGAACTGAACTAAGACATTGAGCGCATGGCTTACTGCTAAGTTTTGGAGTTAGAGGGTCAGCTCATAAGTAACACTTCCTCCAAGACAGATTCATCAAAGAAAATAGCATGTTTAAATCATGAAAGTTTGGGGGTTATAGTGTATCTCCCCCTTGGGACATATGTCCCTTAAAGGATGCTGGGCTGACTTTGCTGAGATATTAAGAAAGTTAAGGGAATGCACAAGGCACCTAGGTATGAAATCGTATCTGATTATCTGAGATCTGAAATTAAGGCATGACATATGAACTGAGGTGATTACTGAATCATACATCGTAACTAAGATTGTGACTGGGACTAATACTAGAACTGAATATTATCGAATTACGATTGAGTGTTTGGAATCCGTGTCTAAGACATGAAACATAAACTAAGCTGAGCTTGCATATACTAGTATGCTCTGTCTTGGAGATGGTTACATTCTCGAGATGTCCATTAGTATGGATGGATGGGAAAATGGTAGAACAACCCCTACCAAATTTGACTGCATATCTATTAAACTGATTTTCTAGCTAGACTAACTAACTTATGCTAATAACTGAACACTAGGCATGTAAGACTAAATTGAACTTGGTCAGAATAACTGAACTGAGACTACTGAATATTGTACATAGGACGTAAGGATTAAATGAGTACCATGAGGTGACTGAGCATGGATTCATGGAGATTGTATTACTTGAAAATGAAGTACTACACGTGTAATATGATTCCAAAAGATTAGGTAAATTGAGGTACTAACAAATAAGAGAGAAACTGATAGTTACGTACTATGGCATAGTGAATCTGAGACTAAACTGAGTTTTAGGGCCTGATTACTAAACTGGGACAGAGTATTGGGTTTGGTTAACTGAACTTTAGGAGTATGAAACTAATGTATAATACATGAGCTGAACTGAACTTCCAACTACTAGGAGGTTCTACCTTGGAATATTTACATTCTCTGAGATTTAGGATAGCATGAATAAATGCAAGGATGAGAAAACAAACCATACAAATATGACTGCTCGATTTCTAAACTGACTTGCTGATTTTACTAACTAACTCATGTTGAAACATAAGCTCGAATAAGAGAAAGAGATCGAACAATACATACCATGAACATGAAAAATGTGTAACGTACTCGAATCCAGGTTTGGGAAGCTTTCTGGATCATAATGGGTCTGGAGTCTATTTTGACGCTGACCACTCTTGTTACCTTGCTGACACAGCTCTTTACCTCTCTGTGATATAACTCTACAGTCATGCATCTTGTGGCCTGGCTTGCCACACCCAAAGCATACATCACTGTCTGCCCTACACACACATTTATGATGCTTACCACAAGCCTGAAAAAAAGGATGGGTAAGAACTTTACTCTCGCTACCCCCTGACATCAGCTGAGAAGGATTGTAACTGCCTGTTCTAGCCCTCTTATTTTCTCTCTCTTTCTTTTTAAGCTTATGCTCCTCAATCTCTTGAGTATAGACCATCAACCTAGACAAATCCATATCACTAATCAACAATACCATCCAGCACTTCTTAACCACTCTACCTGATACTCCAGACATAAATTTATTTATTCTAGACCTACTATCTGCCACTACATGGGGAGCATACCTGGCAAACTAGGTGAACTTAAGGGAGTATTCTTTTACGCTCATCGTACCCTGCCTGAGATTGATGAACTCTAACACTTTAGCCTTGTTTTGCTCTATGGGGAAGAACCTATCTAAGAAAGCTATAGAAAACTCTTCCCACTCTATGGGCTCTGTATCTGTACCCCTATCTACCTTCCACTATTTAAACCATGTATGGGCTATATCTTGTAGCTGATAAGAAGCTAACTCTACACACTCACTGGAAGTCACTCCCATGATGTCTGTGACTTTCTGAACCTGATCGAAGAACTCCTGTGGATCCTCTTCAAACTTAGAGTAGATAAATAGAGGAGGATTCATTCGGGTGAAATCTCAAATCCTAGATGTAGCAACATTGGCCTCTAAGTCGGTTGGAACAGTGGCTGGCCATTCTTTCTGAGATATAACTAAACTGGCTAGAGTAGTGAATGTAGTCCTGAATTCTGCATGAGAGACGTGCTCATCTAGGGAATCTTCTTGGACAAGCTGAGGTGTTGACTGACTATTGGTTCTTCCTTCACAAGTCCTTTCTGAAGACATGTTCTGTAAACTAAAAAGAAATAAGTGAATTAGATTGAGAGATTAATTAGAGCTTTTGCTTACTGGCACGACATGAATACTAAAAAAAGGGAAACTGTTCCTAAAACATCTCATAGCCTACTACACATAAGTGTGGTGCACAACACATATGTACAAGACTCTACTAGATGCAGCTTTCAGACTTCCTAGGACTCTATTGAACCTTAGGCTCTGATACCAAGTTTGTAACACCCTGATTTTCTGAACCGGAATACTACACTCTGCTTATAACCCCGAAGGACCACAAGCTAACCCATGACTGATATCTGTACCTATATACTGCATAATATAACATAAAAATATGGAAATATTTACTGAATGGCCGTAAGGTTCAACTGAATAAACATCTAATAAGAACAATGTCTGAAAATGGTATAACCATACCAAAATAAATTTGAAATAACTCTCTGAAATGCTATAGTCTAGAAAGCCTTTAAACTGTCTGAACAAGGAGTTGATGGGACATATCCCCAACTAACTCCAACTACTGCAATAAACTGAAAACTAAAATCGTAATGAAATCATCGTGTCCTCGAATGATGAGGACTTACTTCTAACTCTGACTGTTGTTACTGGAATCTACTGCTAATCTGGAGCTCGTGCCTCTAAATGTATGGTGTAACATAAGAGAAAGCACCATAGCGTAAATGCATCGGTACGACTGGATGTATTGAGTATACGAGTGAGGTAGGCTAAATTCAAAGGGTTATATGCATGAACAATGCTGACTCATATGAACGTGAGAATACATATATGCATAAGCAACTATAACGGAACTCATGGTGATAATGCCTACTGAGTCTGAACACTGACAACATAAGCTTACTGATACTGAGATACTGAGTGAATAAGTTTATTGATATTGATATGTAAGTCACTAATAAGTGAGGAGCTAATACTGTATTAATGAATACTTAAGGACTAAAACTATATTATTGATACATTAATAACTATTTCTAACAGTTCTAATTATGAAGAACTATCCTGGTAGACTGTATCTGGCAGTCTAATTATAAATAATTAATCTAATCGACTATATCTAACAACCATGAATTTGAATACTGGTAATATAAGTTCTGATAACTAGTATAACTGATAACATGAGTGACTGTATCTGACAGTCCTAGATAAGGTGAAACTAGCTGAGTACCGTATTGTTGGGTGACTGTAGCTGACAGTCTGAAGTCTAAAGAACTATCTGAGTTCTATTACTGAAACTAAGATCGAGACTGAAACTGATACTGTAGGAGGTAATCATCTAACCGACATGCTCCGGAACTAAACTAGTTGGGGTCCAACCTGTAACCCCAGCTGGAAGGGTGTCAATACCATGTCACAGGTAGAGACAACATGTAAGTAAACCCCATTTTGTTTTAAAGCTCATTCTGTCTGCCCTTCTATCAAGTAAACTCAAAGGAGATGCATTAGCCCTATGGGTAGGGACATCTCAACCTACGCTGGCTACGTAGTTCTGGAATGCAAGGATTGCTTCTAGGAATCACACCCTCTGACTGTGATAGGTGAGTCCCCATCCTTGGGTTCACTCGGTGCTGAATCCTACTACCAACTGAAAAATACTAAATTGATTTGCTGAACTGAACTGATTGACTAAACTGAACTGATTAACTGAACTGATGTTAGTAGGATTGTTTAGCAGAGCTAAATTGAGTTTATGAGAACATTGATCTTACTGAGTGTTGGGTTTTTGAGATTTCTAAGAGTACTAAAGTTACGGAGAACACTAGAATTTCTGAAGCTTTCGATATCACTGAGTACTGCGATTACTGAGATTAACTGAGATTAACTGAGTTACTGAACTTTCCTGAGAAATGTGACTGACTGAGTTCTATGGAACAAGGCTTGACTGAGAGTATCATGAAATCATGACATGGCTCTAGGCACACAACTATATTTTTTGGGTACAAGTAACCTCAGGACTTCATAGAAGGAAACTGACACACAAGACTGAATTGATCATAAGAGTAGAGTCCAAAATTCACAATATCATAAGTAGGGGATTTCATACAATACATGATGCTCAACTTCTTATACATGTAATGAAATGCATACAACATGTATATACTTGCATAGCTTCAATATCATGCTCATTCCAAATCGCAACAACAACACATAACAATAACGTGAAATTCATGTGAAATCATATAGCATAGAATGTGGACTTGTCATTTAAGCACTATTGAATCATGGGACATAAATTCTATCATCCTATGAATTTTATCAAACACCTTACATGCACCACTTTGGGCATAGGTTTATTCATGAATTCAACAACCCATATCACCCAAAGTTAATATATTTCAACTAACATGCCATCCTAGTTTCATACAAACCCATAAAGATTCTATCTTGACATCATTCAACACATAAACAAGATCAACAATCAAATCAAAACATAACAAGCATGGCATAAAGTTTAAAATAGGGTTCTTGGACTTCATGTATGAAAGGAGTCCATGAATGAACACACGCATACCTTAGTTCTTGATTTTGTGAAGATTGACGGAGACATTCTTAGAATTTAATGGTAGAATTTGCTTGAACTTTAATCCCCCAATTGAAATCCTAATGTGTTCTTGAGAGTATTTTGATGAAAAAGTATGTTTTGGTGAAATAATGGCTTAATTCCGTATTTGGGAGCTTATATAGGCGTGGGAAGATGACCCAAATACCCCTCTAGATGCGTTTTTTAATTTCTGTAAAAATTTCCTGATTTGGGCCCCTGGTGCAACGAGGAGACATTGCGTTGCCACTTGTTTATGAACTGGAAACTCACCGCGATGCGGTGAAATCACAGAGATACACTGGAAATTGACAAATGTCATTTTGGCTTATGGCGCGACGCACCACTGACTGAAATGACACTGCTGAAACTTTAAATCGCCATAACTTGTTCACTAGGTGTTCGTTTTAGGCGAATTTGGTATTGACGGAAAGCTTATTCAATTCTCTACAATTTTGAGGGTATAAATCTTCCAAAATACCACCTATAAACCAAGTTATCCTTATTAAAATATGACCTATGTGAAATCACACACGAAAATTTGATGGATCCAAAAGTTCTTAGCTTGGCTTACTCTAAGTGACTCTTATGAACATGCTTAACACATCATAAGCTCTATTATCACTAGGATACTCATCCTAATTCATGTAATCAAACATGAATCACAGGATAGGAGGTTTCATGCGTAGGAACAATGGTTCATTTTCTTTCTTAGAAGTATACGGGGTATTACATGTATATTCTAGGCTAATATACAAATGAAGGGAGAAAGAAAGATATATAGCAATATACAAAGTGAAGAAAAGCATACAACAAGAACAAGGAAAAAAGGGGTATATGATAGTGTTATAGCTTCATATAGCTAGATTTATATATATACAAATACATACGCATGTACGTATGAGGTTATCTCAAATCGTAACCTAGATCATTATATCCTCGTTTAAAGATCTCATGATTTACTTTAAGGATTTAATACTGTCGAACACAGGGTTTCCAATCCACAAGGCTAGACATGCTATAATCGTGCATAATATTGTATTCATAAGATAAAAGAGGTTGAAGACATACCTCGAATCCCGTTACCAATCAATGACCAATCTGTCATAAGCTAGCCATAATAATGATCATAACAATGATAATAACAACATCAATATCAGCATGAATAACTGGCTACTCCAGACAACTAAATAACTAACTGATCCTATGCGTACCCCTACCACCCCAGGATTAGAAGGTTCAATTAACATACAACAACACATGGCATATTTTTCACTCATATTTATGCAACCGTCCCATATCAGCTGAAAGACATAGGTGCATACTGATGATAGGCGATGTGCCTACAGAAATGGATGCAAGGTCATAATTGCTATCAACAATCTTATCAAAAATGTCATCATCATGATCGACCTCCTGCCTTTTCAGGTATCAATAAATAATTATAGTATCTCCGGCCTTGTCGGGTATTAATATATCATGATAGTATTCTTCGGCCTTACCGGGCATCAATATATCATCATAGTACCCTCCGGCATTATCGGGCATCAATATATTATAAAAGTATCCTCCGACCTAGCTGGGCATCAATATATCATCAAAGTACCCTCCGGCCTTGTCGGGCATCAATATATCATCAAAGTATCAACCAACCTTCTCAGGCATCAATATATCATCGAAGTATCCTCCGGCCTTGTCGAGCATCAATATATCATCAAAGTATCCTCTGGCCTTGTTGGACATCAACATATCATCAAAGTATTCTCTGGCCCTGTCAGGCATTAAAATAGCATCCTAATAATCAATGTATAAATATAGGTATATAATAGATGCACAAACTCAAGCCAATATACTTGCAACCATAATCATAACATCGTAAAGATAACTATATCATCATTATATTCTATTTTCTCATTATTAACTAGCCAAGACTCACTAATATACCGCTAGTTTACTAGTCATCACAAAATCTCTAGTTATCAATGTAACCGGTTCTTCATATAATCATTAATCATGGAATACCAACTAACCATTAATCAATAATTAGCCAAACATAACTTCTAGTCAAGGTTTACCATTAAACCATAATCTTTATCTATTCATTATTCATCATTTATCATCTAAACAATTTTTATTAACTAACACCAATCAATATCTAATAATCGTTTACCAACAAATCCTCATTATTAACTAGTCCTCATTATTAGCTAGTCAGCATCAGTAACTAGGCATTATTATTAACTAGTCATCATTATCACTAGCATCCCCTATTACCTAGAAATGTTAACCACGTTGTCCTCATTTAACAACTAATCGACATTATAACTTGTTATCAATAGCCACATATCATTACCATCAATAAACGCATCTTCATAGCCACACATCAACCCTAGTCATTAGCTACAATATTACTACACAAGGCTCATTAACAAACATATTTAGAATTCTAAGCATCAAGTACTATAGTCACCTAATAGATAACTAGTTACCACGTAGCTTATACCATAATTAGGAAGAACAGTCATAAGATCATATTTCAGCTGGAATCACATCAATAACTGATATAATAATCATAAATGTATCGAATCTATGTATTTTATCACCAGTATTTAATCAGTCAAATCATAAGCATCATACTACACCTTTCTCCGTCCCCCCATACCAAAGAGATGTATACACGCACATATATATGTATATCTCTAAGGACCCAATGTTATGTCTAAGAGGAAACAACATCTCTATGGGCCAAATATCAAGTCTAAGAGGAAATGGCATCTCTATGGGCCAAGTATCAAGTCTAAGAGGAAATGGCATCTCTATGGGCAAGTATCAAGTCTAAGAGGAAATGGCATTTCTATGGGCCAAATATCAAGTCTAAGATAGGAACTTCAACTAGAAATAAGGGTATTTAAGTCAATTCTACCCAAATTACGATTCTAAGAATACCACACTAGCCCAATAAGACCAAATGTACTAATCATGCTTCCAACACTAAAACCACATCCATAATCTAGCAATGTATCAAATCCATGATAAAATTTAATCTAAACTAGGGAGAAGGCAATAGGAATCTACAAACTTATAAACATACTATCTTACAAGTCCAAGACCCTCATTTAATTTCTCAAGACATCAATAATCAAGGATAATCTATCTTACTTATAATCAATCCCTAACATTCATATCCATATGAAATATATATCATACATCATCTATGAAGGAAAGTGGACAGGAGCCTACCTTAAGGCCAAACCGTAAAATCACACTTCAAGCACCACATGCTCGTTTTCACTTCACAATCCCTAAAATACCATCACACTATATAAAACATAATATACTTATCAATACGAGTCTAAACATACCCATATTTCACTATTGTACTTCAGGTCCAAAAATGACACCAAAACTCCTGGTGGGTTCCACGTACGAAAATCACATTTTCGAGGGCAACCCAATGATTATACATCACTAAGGAATCATAAATCTCAATTAGTAGTTCAAACAAACTAAATTTGGGTCTAAATCAAGACCTAAGTTAAATTAGGATTTTGAGTCAAGAATTAAGAAATTTACCAACAAAGTGATGAAATCTTACCTTAATCCGGATAATAATCATGATAAAAAAATATTTACCAAGCTCCCTAGACACCCACAAGACTCAATTTGAGTTATCATACCCATTTACAATTTTAGACTCTCAAAGATGAAGAAAATCTCCCAAATTCGCAGTCTTGGGGTCTATTTATAGACCCCTTGGTGAACAGATGTGGCATCCCCATGGCAGCAAAGTCAAAAAACTTATTTTTGACCCTCGAAACTCATTCGAAAGCCAACTAATATGATCCACTAGTGAAATTTTAGTGTAAAAGATATTTCAAATCCATAAGAATCACCAAAAATTTCATCCAAGATCATTTCGACAAAAAGTAGGGCCCACACCTATAGTTTTATTTTTCATAAAAATCCATTGAATAGCTCAAAATAAGTTTGGAAGCCTTGGGACATGAACCAAGGGTCCCATAGCCTAACATTAAAGTTTTGGATGCGATGGAGAAGTTGGGTTTTAAATCCAAGGTCATTTTGACCAAATATGGGTCCGCACTCATATTTTGATTTTTTAACTTTTCGACCAATAGGTCAAAATGAGATCGGGTGCATTGAAATCCAAACTAAAGGTCTGCCTAGACTAAAATTGATATTTTGGATCTTTTGGCACATTCAAAATTGACATCCGAGATTGTTTCATTGATGTTTTTGCCCGATAGTAATTTGGAACCAACAAAGACTTCAAAATAAGGAATTGACTCTAAAAATCAAATGAAATGCCTGTTAACTAAACCATCGGTTCCAGCAAGTCATAAATAACTTGGGGTAGCTACGGGTAAGACCTAATGGTGAAGATAAGCAAAAACATAAAAAGTGATCGACAGGGTCATTACACTCGTATACCAACAAGCATGAATGTACCACCATACACCAATTATTCTACATTAGACATTTCAACAACAAAATATAGTTATTCATGTGTATTCAATGCTACCAACATTACATAGGACCCCACACAGTCACACACATCACATAATATCTTAATTTTTCAACATTTCGATCAATAGGTTGAAATGAGCTTGAGTGTATCAAAACTTGAACCAAAGATCTACCTATCCTATAATCAATATTCCAAAGCTACAGGCGCAGTTCATTCAACCATCCATCGCATGAATCAAAAAATATCCCCATAAGTCTAAAATAAGGCTCTAGAAACCATCAAAAACTACAGTATTGCATAAATGGAACCAAAATTCATTGAAAATTATGTCAATCACTCCCACACCCTATAAATACCATACTAAAATTGTGGGATAAGATAAAATAGTCAAATCACACAAAATTATAAATTTTACATATTTTATCAAATTTTTAGATAGTTATAAGTACATGTTCTAGTAAAAGATACTAGGTTCAGTTGAACCCCTGTACTCTATTATAGTTCCGCCCCTAAGAATGAAACCATGGAAAGCAGTAACATCCAAAAATATCAAACAAAACTAATTTAGAACTATTTTGAATAAAATACTAAAAGGAGAGAAATTATTCAATTGTGGGATGGGCAAGTTGTTAATTGTATATAAAATAGTGCCAAAAGCATTGGTCCAAAATTATAAAGGATCATTAGCATAATTTAACAAGGAATGACTGATTTTAACTATATGTCTATGTCTCCTCTCTATACAATCACTTTGTTCTAGAGCATAAGGGCATGATAAACATTGAACAATGTCATTGTCACTCAGATAACTAGTTAATGCCCAAAATTCATTCCCCCCAGTCCGCTTGAAAGATTTTATTGGGAGACCAAAGAATTTTTTTTCACCATTTTACGAAACTAAAATAAGATAGATAAAACTTTAGACTTAAACTGAAGAAATTAAATCCAATGATATTACTAAAGTGATAAAAAAAAGATAACATAATAAAGATAGCCATTATTGGAAACAACTGGGGCAGAATCTCAAACATCTTGACAGATTTGATTGAGAGGCCTTATGGCACTAAGACAACATTTGTTTTTATTAAGATTCAGATGCCTGAATCTGAAAGTACATCTGAATGATTAAGATATTTTCTCAATATTTAAAATTTGAATGATTAAGACTGTTTATTTTTCAATATCTGAATGTACAAAATTTATTTATTTATATATTAAAAATATTTAATTTAATACAGTAAAATTATTATTTGATTGAAAAAAATATTTATATTTGTTAGTGATAGTGGAGATGGTTTGTACTGATGGTGGTAGTGGTAATGATTGATGTTAGAGACTAGTAATGTTGGTGATGATAATTGTGATGATACAGATAGTTGGTATTGTAGTGACTGTTATGATGTTGGCGATTGATAGTCGGATGCTGGTTTTGATGTGAAGTTGGTTGATGTTAGTTATTGAAGGTGTTGATTGTGATGGCTAAAAAATAAATGCACGATGTTTGAGGATGTGTTTGTGGTAATTGGCAATGCTGTTAGCTATGATAGTGTAGATGGTTGTTAGTAGAGATAGATTATAGCGATGATAGTGGTTGAAGTAGTGGTAGAGGTGGTAATACTAGTGACAATGCTAGTGGTGGTGGTCGATGAATGTGTGGAGGTTGATGATGTGTTAGTGGTAGTTAGCGAAGTGCTAGTTATGATAGATGAGTTGGTCAGTAGTAGGAATCAATCCATAGTGGTTGATAATGGAAGTGGTGTTGGAATTGATATTAGCATTCATATTGGTGGTGGTGGTGGATATAATTAGAATAATTAAGGTGGTAGGTTTGGTAGCAGCTGAAAATAGTGATTAGTAGTGATATTGGTTGTCAATGGTGGTTATGATGGTGGAAAAAGATTAGTGACAACATTTAAGAGTAGTGGTGGGTGGTGGTTGACAATGGTGGTGGTGGCAGAGGTGGTAGTGGTAGTGACTGTTGATTGTGGATAGAATGATGGTAAAAATCATCCAACCTAAGAATACCCATTAATGACATTAAGATTTGGTTCTAAATCTAAATAATTAAGACCTACTCAGACCTATTAAGAGCTTAAATCTTAATTAAAAAATGCACTCAATGGTCTGAAGTCTGAACCATTCAGATTCAGACTTTTATTAAATGCAAACAAATGAGGCCTAAGTTACACTCACTAGCAGAGGTGGATCTAGGATTTCAAACTTGTGGGTTCCTAATAAAATAAATTAATATGTACTAATATAACAAAAAATACAACACTCTAGCAGGGATCAATCCCATGATTATGAGAAAAATAATTCACGGGTCCATTTCATACCATTAAGCCAATATTTTTTGTTTATGGTTTCCATTTATAATATTTTATTTACTTATTCCATTTTTTAATATATTTACCGAATCTACAATAGCGATTTGGGGTTCCCAGAAACCTCCACCCAACACTGTTGATCTATCTCTGCTCACTAGACTAGACTTTATGACCCTTGCTAACAACACATGAAGAGCATAATTTAGGAGATAAACTAGGGAATGCCATGAAGACACTTGGTGCCAAAGCTTTACAAACTATAGGATAGGATGTATGTGCTAGATTCGTATTCCAAACACCATGTGATGAAGCATATGAAGCAAGGGATGATGATGATTTAAACACTGGAAGGGAGTACAGGTCCTCAATTTTTTGCCTTTTGTTGAACTGCCCTTGTTGCAAAATTAGTTGCCAAAAAATAGTTAGGAAAAATTTCAATCGAAACTTGATTAGATATACTAAAGGAACTAATAGATAGTAAATTTTGAGTACCACTAGGAATGTAGAATATTATCCAAAGTAAATTTTTATTAGAAACAAGAAATTATCCTTGACCTATGTAAGCTATAGGTAGCTTATAATTATTACCTAAATTTTACTTCTTTAAGAACTTGATATTCAGGATGAATGGTGAGATTGTAAATATCAGTTGAAAGACGATGTGTGGTACCACTATCTATTAACTAGTTTTGTGTAAGTTGACTCTTAGCGCAAGCTAAATTTTAGGAGGATCAGCAGAGACCCTATTACTATTGTTGATATTGGGTGATCGCAAATAGGTGAAATATGATCCTTTCTTTCATAATTGTGATGAACAATCACAGACATATCAGAGTATGAAGGTTGTATCCCAGATTAACTTAAAGAGGTAGAACTCTAAATATTGTGATTTTCAGGAGATTGTATAAAACCTTGATTAGAAGAATGGATACGACCTCGACCATTTCTACCTATACCACGACTATGTGTGGTGGGAATAGAGTCTGACTATATTAAGCTACGGGAACAATCAAATTAAGGGCTTCATACCTTTTTAGTTATCTTCTTTAGACAATAATATGTGAGCTAATGCTCTATTTCCACCTTGAACTATACACAAAAATATTGAGACATACCTGAACTTTAAGAGGGTTCTATTACCCCCCTAGACTAATTAAAATCGTATTTTTGACAAGCTTAGTGCCTAAGTGGCACATACGTGGCACAACACACTGAAGGGTTCACGTAGGCACACATGTGTGCCACATAGACATTGAGGTTATCAAAATTATGATTTTAATTAGTTTAGGGGGTAATAGGACCCTCATAAAGTTTGAGTGTGTCTCAGCCTTTTCGCGTATAGTTCAAGGTGAAAATAGAGTTTTTTCCATAATATGTCATATAAAGTATTGAAGTTGACATCTTCAAGACTTTCCTCAAGAGGTCTAGTAAATGGTGTTGTTTTTTAGATTCAAAATCTATATTTACAAAACTAAACTTCAATAACAAGTTCAAGAACAACTTCAAAAACAACAAATAAGTTCAAACTATTTTCTAGAAAATAGTAAAACCAACGTTTAGAATAAGATGAAGAAATAAAGAATTAACTCAATCAAATACACGGTGTGCCTTAAGAAATTTGTTCTCCTCAAGTACTTAAGGTTAATGGATTCCTCCCAGAATAAGATGCTTTACTTCAGAAAATAGTGGTGCCCTAAATTTTCTGAACTTCAAACATATTCAACGATTCATAAATCACACTTGAGTTTTTAGAAATAAGAAGATGTTTTTCACTTGAAAATTTCATATCAAAAACTGGGGAAAATCTGGTATTTATATCCATATATAGTTGATTATGAAACAAAACAATGATACATGAAAAACTGCAACTTTTTAAAATGTCAAGACGACCTGCGACCATATATAGGGACCTGCAATCGCAGGTCATGATTTTCCCCAAAAAAAATTGACTTCTCACCTGAGGACCTCACCTACATACAAAGTCACTATGTTGGTTTCAAATAGTGCCTCGAATGGTCGCATCACTTTAAGGTGCGTTGTGACATACTTCGGCAAATTGAGAAAAGTTTTATTGAATTTTGGATTAAAATATCACTAATTCTTAAGTTTCAAATGAATTTTGTACAAAATATAATCTCATGATCGATCATTTGACAAATCTAAATTCAAATTTGAAGTGAATTCGAGTCGAGCAATAATGATGATGACACGAGACTTGTCTTTTCTTGTCTCACTATCCACATGAAGTAATGCTTCTTAATTTAAGCATAAAGAAGCTCCTTTCTCCCACCAATGTAGGCGAACACCTCTTTCTTAAAGTGACTTATATTTTTACTTTTTTCTCTATTTTTCTTCTCTCCATTTTCCATTCACTTTCAGCACTTAGAGCCCAACAATTCCCTACATGAATGAAAAGTATCTATTTTATAAAAAAAATTATGAACAAGCGTGTGATTTACAAGTAAAGAGTACTTGAATCTGTATATATAGGTTTTTCTTTAAACTTTTCATAGTAAACTTGCATAAAATGTACTCGGTCAATTGGTAAATATGATATATTTGAACTGTCAAACTTTAATATACATCTATACAAGACAAGCCACAAAATCAGACTTTTACCATTTATGATTCTCATGATTTTGTTCATTTTAACCATGAATGTTCCCTAGTTTCATGAGAGTTTAAAGAATAGATATTTATTATTATTCTCCTTGAAGCGGTTTCCACTTCACCCTCACATGGGAGATTCCTAAATATTTAATCTTGTAGACCAAACTATTCGATCAAATCTTCCAAATTTAGAAACCATTAAAAAGGTTCAAACCATAAGCCTTATCCTTATTTCTTGAATATTGTCTTCATCATGAGAGTGAATTGAGTAAATTGACAATGATTAGGTTCAAACTATATTTGGTCACGTACAACTCATTATATACAACAAACTTTCCACTGCTGTTGCATAGCCCAATTTTAAGTCACTTTCACCTTCATTCCTTTGAAGTCCAAAACATACATCTAATGGAGTCTTCACAACATTGAAATTCAAATACTTAAACTTTTCAAGTACCTTTTCAATGTAATGAGACTGTGACAGTGCCAACCCTTGTGAAGTTTTTGGAATTCTAATCCTTAAGATCACATCATCAACTCTAAGGTTTTTCATATCAAATTTTCTCTTAAGTATTCATTTAATAGCATTTATGTTTGAAGTGCCTTTAATGTAAACACATTTATCACATTCATTTATTTGAATCCATTTGCCAACATAGTTTGGTCAAACTTTGCATGTAATTATTTGGGTACTTGCTTTAGTCCATAAAGTGACTTAACAAGTTTGCACATTTTTCATTCTTTACCAGAAATAACAAAACCCTCAGGTTGTTCCCTGTAAATTTCTTTCTCCAATTCTCTATTTAAAAAAGTTTTCTTCATATTCAATTGATGGATTACAAGACCATATACCACTTTTAATGCAATCAACATCCAATTAGATGTTATCCTTGATACTGATGAGCATGTGTTAAAATAATAAAGAACATCTATTTGTATAAAGCCTTTCACAACAAATCATGCCTTGTATTTGTCAATGGTACCATCAGCTTTCATTTTTCTTTTAAAGATCTATTTAAAACCTAAAGGTTTATATCTTCAAGAAAGATCAACCAACTCTCAAGTATGGTTGCTCATGATTGAATAATTCTTACTATTGATAGCCTCTTTCCAAAAAGTTGAGCCTAGGGATGACATCATTTCTTTAAATGTTTAAGGCATATTTTCAAGAAGAAATAATACAAAATCTAATCCAAATAAAGTCGATGTTCTTTGTCGCTCACTACGACTTGAATTCTGTTCATTAAGTACATTCTCCCTTGGTTCATTACTCGGTTGTTTATACCTTTCACTATATAGCTCATGTCTAGTTTTATACGATAAATACATTTAAAGAACTCATTATTATCTGATTCAATTACTGTATTATCGTGGATATCTGAATGTTTGAATTTATAAATCAAAAATCAGCATGCATTACAATTTGTAGCAAATCTGATGAAAATATAATCTGTCTTTGGTCCTATTTTCAATCTTTTGGGTATAGAAACTTGAACATTGGATAGACACCGCCACATCTTGAAATATTTCAACTTGGATTTTCTTTCTTTCCATTAATCATATGGAATAGATTGTGTCTTGCTATAAGGCACTCTATTGAGTATTCAATTTGTTGTAAGGATAGCTTCTCCCCATAAGTTTTGCAGTAAACCTGAACTTATAAGTAAGGCATTCATCATTTCTTTCAATGTTTAATTTTTTATTTCCATAATTTCATTTGATTGAGGTAAGTATGAAGCAGTAGTTTGATGGACAAGTCCATTTTCTAAACATATCTTGCAAAAGGAGATCCATACTCTTACCCCTGTAATTTTTTATTATTTTAATCTTTTTATCCAACTAATTTTCAACTTCAGCTTTATATTGTGTACTGTTTCTATTGCTTCATCCTTATTTTTCGGCAAATAAACATAACAATAAACCGTGCAATCATCAATAAAAGTCATCAAATACTTTTTTTCACCACAAAATAGTGTTGACTTCATATCATAAATGTCTGTGTGAATTAAGTCTAAAGGAATGGAATTTCTTTCAACAAACTTTTATGGATTCTTAGCATACTTAAATTCAACACACATTTGATGCTTTGATTTACTACACTCAAAGTTAGAAAAAACTTCCAAACTAATCAGTCTTGTGCAAGGTTTTATAATTTACATGTCCTAAACGTTCATGCCAGAAATTATTTGACTTAAGTAAGAGAACTAGAACTTTTATTCAGATCAATTATCATTTTATTGATCTTAAAAAGGCCCTTGGTGAGGTAATCTTTACCTACATACATTTCACCTTTACTTATTATAACTTTATCTGAAGTAAATACACATTTGAATCCATTTTTAATTAAAAGCTAAATAGAAACTAAGTTCTTTTGTAACTCCAAAGCATGAAGGACATTATTTGGTGTCAACACCTTGCCTGGTGTCCTATCAAATCTATGTTCCTTCAACCTTTGTCATAGCGAAGTTTGTCATGAATATCTTCTCATAATCTTGAATTAAAGCATATGATGCAAATAGTTCTTTGTCATACACAAGGCGGGTCTCACCTGAATTAATTCACCACCCTCTAGGACTTTTAACTAGATTGCATTTCAAGATCATAGAACAAAGATCATTCACAGCTTCTTTGGATTCAATCATGCTTGCTTTATCCTTTTTCTTACTCTTCTTCGAAGCCCAAAAATCTACAGACTTGTGGCCAACTTTTTCACAATGAAAGCAATTTTCTTTGCATTTCTTCTTAGGAGGATTACCTAGTTGTCCTGGTGTTTTCTTTCTCTTCTTTGATTTAGTGGAATTATCTTTCATAATATTAGTTCCACTTATTGCAGAATTTCCATGGACCTCTTTTTTGTTTCCTTATTATCCTCTTAAATCCTTACCCTCACAATGAGATATTCAACAAATATCTCCTTGCATTTAGGCTACAAGTAGTTCTCGAAGTCCTGCCACAAAGGTGGTAACTTCTTAATTATTGCAGCTACTTGTAAAGTATCATTCATAACCAAACCTTCTACAAAGAGATCGTGGATCATGGCTTACAAATTTTGGACTTGGGTAACTATGGATTTACTGTCTACTATCTTGAAGTCTTGAAATTTTACAACAATGAATTTCTTCATTCCAGCATCCTCTATTTTGTCCTTCTTTTCTAAAGTATCCCATAGTTTCTTTGAGGTCATCATGTTACTGTACATATTGTACAAATCATCTTGTAGGCCACACAAAAGATAATTTTTAGATAAGAAATTTGACTGCTTCCAAGTTTTTATTACTAAGAAACACTCTTTTTCTGGAGTTTCTTCCGACAACTCTAGGACATTATTCAAGTAAAAGAACGTTTTTGCTACTATCTTTTGAAATCAACACCAGAAAATTTTCTTGGTTTTTCCGCTGGTGCTATGAAAGGAGTAACATTTGTACGACTCAAAGTAGTAAAGTTATTTACTGCAACATTCGTTGTTCCATCATTGACTTGATTTTCTACATTCATTTACTATTAGATAGAGATAATCAATTAGAATGACAAATACTAACAACAAAGTTTAAGCTTCAAATAACTTATTTATAATTTAACTACGAAGTTTGTATACTCTTCAAATAGCCAACCGAATGAATCCTTGACTCGTAATAAAGTTTTTATATCTTCACATCACTATCAAGATCAAACAGAGTAGAAAGCCAAAAACTTTAATCTTCAGAAATAGATACATATTATAAATAAATTTTTTAATACTGTAGTTTTTCGGGAACAAAACCTATATTTACAACAATGAAGTTCAACACCAAGTTCAAGAACAACTTCAAGAACAACAAAGAAGTTCAAACTATTTTCTAGAAAATAGTAAAATCAACATTTTAAAAAGATAAAGAAAGAAAGAATCAAGTCAACCAAATTCACGGTGTGTCCTTAAGAAATCTATTCCTTTCAAATACCCAAGGTTAATGAAATATATCTTTCCTAGATAAAATGATTCACTTCAACAAATAGTGGTACCCCAAATTTGCTGAACATCAAACACACTCAATGATTTGTCAATCACACTTGAGTTTTTAGGATGAAGAAGATGTTTTTAACTTTATAATTTCATACCAAAATTTGAGAAAAAATCAAGTATTTACAGTCATAAAGATTTGCTTTTTAAAAACTAATGGTTCATTAAAAAGTGTAACTTTTTAAAACATCAGGACGGCTTGTGGATCCCACCTACGGTTGAGGATAGGGCGGTCGCGATTTTTTCCAAAACAAAATATGACGTCTCACCTGTGTCCACAGATGATGACTTGCGCCCGAAGGTAACTATTTCATTTTCAAATAGTGCCTCGAAGGGATGTGTTCCTTCGATGTGCACTGTGACATGCGTTTGTACATACTCGGGAGCGTCCGCAAATGGAGAAAATATTTTTTAACGAATATTAAATTAAAATATCACTAATTCTTAAGTTTTAAATAAATTTTGTCAAAGATAATCTCTCGATCAATCATTTGACAAATCTAACTTCAAAGTCAAAATTAAAGCTGAAGCTGAGGAACGACGACACGAGGCTTGTCTTCATCTTGCCTCATGATGTTGGGTGTATTTATGCACTTTAGTATCATTATCCTAGCGTATTTAGCCTTTTTTTTATGATAATTCATGTGTTTTATGTGTTAATAATGATATAAACAAGCATCTAAATGTTTAAACATGTGATTACAATGTGTAAAAGTGTTTTCAAATGAGTTTGGATTCAAATCGTTCATTTAGAGTCTAGACGAGAAAACTAGTTTTACTAGCTTGAGCTAGTTGTTGTTTGAGTTGATCTTAATGGATTCTAATGTGTAAAATGAGTTCCTTATGATATGGATGTGTAATTATATGTGGAAAATCTTTTTATAGTGTACAAAGTTCAACTGAAATGAGCCAAGAGTCAACAATAAGTTAAAGCATAAAGTGGTCGAGACTAGCGCTTCGTTTGAATTTATACCTTGTAGTTCTTTATGTTGTGTTGTGTTGAACTCTTATGATTGGTTATTGATTTTATAGATGCTTGAGTATTTGAGGTTAATGAAATTTTGATGTTGAACAAGCTGGAAATCAAGGCAAAATAATACCACAAGACATGGGAGAAGCGGAGGAATACTTAGAAGAATTTATGAACGAATGGCACAATCCAGTGAATGAAAGCGATGAAGGGGGGAGGCATCAGACATAGTAGTATACTAGAGCCCACACAACCAACCTTGGTGCAATGCAACAGCGCCCACGATGCCCCTGCCAGTCCGGTGCTCCCAGGCCCGCGACACCTCCAAATCCAACATAGCCTAGGCTTTATTTTATTATAAATACACGATCCCACGCTCCTTTTAGTTCAGTGCTCCCAGTCCCATGATGCCTATAAATCCCTACACATACTATATTGAGTTATGAAGACTATTAGAAGTTAGGAGATCATGATCATATGATAAACCCAACAACAAAGATAAGTGATCTAACGAATGAAGTTCAATAACGTAGCATGATTGTTTGAAGTTCTTAAACCCTGCGCTTTACTCTATTGATTATCTTTAGTCTTTTACTTTATGCACTATTTACTTTATTTTTAGTTTATCAATCACAAACTCTTTTTGGTTACCTTTCATCAAGTAAATCTCAATAAGTGAACTAGAATTTGAATAGTTATTGGAACTCGTCCCTGTGGGGTCGATATTCAGCCTTCTTTAAGGCCACTATATTACTTGGTAGACCACGTACACTTTCATGTGTGCTTGGATGTTGTCAAGTTGCCCGCGACGCCTCCAAATCCTACACGACCTAGGCTTTGTTTTATTATAAATACACGATCCCACACCCATTGTAAATACTTTTTGACGTCTTGGAGTATTAAGAAGGGTTGTTAAACACTTTATATAGGGTTTAATTCTCTTTATCTTAGATTTTTAATAGATTTGATTATGTATTCAATTAATTGGATCATGATTATGTCGATTAGTGGCTAAACGCCCCCTTTTCGGGGCTAAAGCGAAGAACATGATAGCTATCGTTTTGAATTAATTTTGTTTGATTTGCTTATCATATTTGCTTGTTTGTTTATCCTTGTTTCAACTATTTTAAGGAGTAGCAAACCTTAGAATACATATATTATTAACCTTTTGATCTCGGGAGGAGGAATAGGAAGATAGAACATGGGGAAAAATAAAGTAAGTTTCTTATTACTTTATGAAATAAGGAATTTAAATTAGCATCTAGGGAAGAGATGTACCTAGAAGCCTTGTGTAACGACCTGAGACTATCCCTAGTTGTTACACGGTGCTTACGATCTCGAGGGACCACAGTCTAACCCTTGAGTTGGTACCTGCTGTAAGTACTAAATAATATAATCATGAATGCGGAAGAATAACTGAAATGCCATAAGGTTTTAATAATGAAATGACTACTAAATACTGAATCTGACATAATACTAAAATTTGAATAATCTGAATAGCTAACTGTAGTCTCAAAAAAGCCTCTAAATTGAATATTGTAAGTTGATGGGACATACCCCAACTAACTCTACTAACTACTGAGATAAAGACATAAAGTAATATAATCTATCCTCGGATGATGAGAACACACCACTGCTACTGTACAGCTGATGATCTGAGGGACTAAGTGCGATTCGGGAACTGAGCGCCAGCACCTATGATATGATACATTATAGCACAAAAGAAAGGTATGTGATCAGTAATTTGAATGTACTGGTATGCCAAATAAGGTAGGCTGATATGCATGGTTTCATAAATAGGAATAATAATAATAACTAACTGATTATACATATAAAACATAGAGTACTGAGTAGAGAACATGAGATCTGTAGGTACAAAAATATGGAGAAAACTGTAAATAATGAGTATGCATGACAGTCTGTAGTTACTGAAGATACGTGAAAATTTGTGGACACTGGGGATGCATGACCAAGCATATAACATGGATTGAGTAAAATCTATAAACTGAAATACTGAAAAAAAAATATTAATAACTGTATGATTGGGTCAAGCAACTCTAAGACTACATAACTGAACTGAAACTGTAACTGAGACTACATCTAAGACTGTGGGAGGTATCATCGAACCGACATTCCCCAATATGAGCTAATTGGGGTCCAACCTATAACCCCAGTTTGAAGGGTGTTGATACTATTCCACGGTACTAACGATGGTTGTGTGGATCCACTAAACTGATATAATGTCCAATGGACTAAAGGTGTCAAGCCTGAACTGACGGGTGACCCCTGTGAGATAGTCAAAGCCTAATCTGACGGGTGACTACTCATATCCTATGCTGGCTACGTAGTTTATAGTATAGGGATTGTTACTAACGACTCTGCCTATCTGACGAGGAAACCTCCATCCCTACACTCGCTCGGTGCTAAATCCTACTTCCAACTGAAAGACACTGAGATACTAGACTGTTCTGAATTTAATGACTGATATCTGACTATTCTGATAATGCTCATAATATACGTTGAAGACTATTTTGTAATGTAATGAGACTAGACTAAATAAACAGCTATTGTTTTTGGGTATTCAATACCCCCAGGACTCAAAACAATAATAGTAAAAAGGGCACTAAAGCTTGAAGGACAAATCATGAAGGCTTTCATTTAAATCAATCACTCTTATAGGTATTTTATCAAACACTTGTAGTTCATGGTTTAAAACAATCATAGGAATGTCATAAAACATATAGAAATAGCATGAATCCGACATAATAGAGTTAAATCGAGGCCTTGTTCAATAAATAACAATATTAAAACATAGAGGATTAAATAATAACAATAATTTCATGGTAACATGGTATAGAATCCTAGTTTTTGGAGATTCATGGGTGAAATCACAATTTAAAACATAATAACTTGAAAAGATCACAACTTTATAATTTAAAAAGGTTGCTTGGACTCCATGGATGAAAGGTATCCATGGATGAACATCCAACATACCTTAATTGATAAATTTCTTGAAGTTCTTGGTGAATTCTTGAGGATTGACCTTGAATTTGAGAGCTAGGGTTCTTGATTGGGAGAGAATGCCTTTTGATTTGGGGTAAATTAATTATAGAATGATTTTAAAAACATTTTTAGGGATTAAGTATCACACCTGGGTAGACTAAAATAATGGGGAAAGAACTGTTTTAACCATGGACGAAATATTAATTTTTCATCAATTTTTTCTGAAATGGGCACCTGGCGCGACGCGATGCTATCGCGTCATATCACTGGAAACTGACAATTAGGAACTAAGGGCTTGGCACAATGCAGAGGAATCGTAGTGAACTTTTGATTCTGAAATTCACCCTTGGCGCGCCTCGCCATTATCATGACAGGACACTGGAAAAGAACAATTGGGATTTTGGTTGACGGCGTAATGCGGTGGTTTCGCGAAGCTTCACTAAAAATTGACAATCATCATTTATGCTGGCTCCGCGATGCGCTAAGGGCTAAAATGACGGTGTTTAATGACTGAAACTTAAAATTGTCATAACTTCTTACCCGTTTACCAAATTTAGACGAATTTTATATCGTTGGAAAACTAATTGAATTTTCTATGCAATGGCAGGCTCTAAACTGGAAAATAATGAGTGTTTTAAAAATTTAATATACGATTACTCATGTATTTGGACTTAGAATACACTAAGGAAATGTGGGATATTACAATATCTCCCCATTGGGATCATTCATCCTCGAATGAGACTTGTTAAGCTGAGGGAAAACTAATGAACTAAGCTTACACAATGAACATGCATATCTAATGCATGGAATGCATAACTGAACTGATTCATGAATGCATGACTGACATGAACATGATGTGCAACTAAAACTGAGCATGATAGAGGGAAATCTTAAGAAGATATGGAACCTTATAGTGAACTTGGATTCGTGGAAAAAAGATAAGGGTACTTTGTTCGCATATCTGCCTCTGCTTCCCAAGTGGCTCTCTCAACAGACTGATTCTGCCAAAGAACTTTGACTAGTGGAACTTCTTTGTTCTTTAGTCTACGAACTTGATAATCAAGAATTTTGACTGGGACTTCCTCAAAGGAAAGACTGTTCTGAATATCTACACTTTCTAAGGGAACAACTACAGCTGGATCACCAATACGCCTTTTCAACAATGAAACATGGAACACTGGGTGTACTGAGGCTAAAAATGAAGGCAACTCACGCTCGTAAGCTACCTTTCTAAAATGACTGAGAATTTTGAAGGGACCAACATATTGGGGACTGAGTTTCCCTTTCTTACCGAATCTCTTCACTTCTTTCATGGGAGAGATTTTCAAGTACACGAAGTACCGATCTCAAACTCGAGATCATTTCTCCTCACGTCTGCATACAATTTATGTCTTCTCTAGGCAGACCTAAGCCTTTCTCTAATCTTCTGAACCTTCTCTAACATATCAAACACCATATTAGACCCTACTATTGCAGCCTCACCTACTTCAAAAACAACCAATTAGAGATATACATCTCCTACCATAGAGAGCCTTAAATGTAGCCATACGGATACTGGAATGAGAGTTGCTATTGCATGTGAATTTAATTAAAGGCAAGTGGTCATCCCAACTACCTTTAAAATCAACTGCACATGCTCTCAGCATATCTTTAGTGTCTAAATAGTCCTTTTTTCTTCACCGTCTATCTTAGGGTGAAAGGCAGTACTGAGATGGACTTGGGTACCAAGACCCTTTTGGAATGCTTTCCAAAAATGAGAGGTAAATTGGTTACCTCTAACTAAGATGATAGATAAGGGAATACTGTCTAACCTAACCAACTCTCTGAGATAGCTGAATAAGAGGAATGGACTGGCAAGAAATGAGTTGATTGGTCATAATGTCTATGATAACCCAAATAGAATTATGCTGATGATGGGTATGAGGCAAACCTATCATAAAGTCCATATTCACTTCCTCCTATTTCCACATGGGAATATTAAAATCCTGCATAGACCCACTAGGCTTCTGGTGCTCAATCTTAACTTGCTGGTATGTGGAGCACTTAGTTACAAACTCTGTAATATCCCTTTTCATCTCACTCCACCAACAGATCTTCTGCAAATCGCGGTACATCTTAGTGGCCCCTGGATGAATAGAGTAACGCACACCATACGCCTCTACAAGAATTTGTTGCCTCAAGTCATCTACACCAGGCACACACAATCTACCCTGATAATAAAAAATACCATCTCCCCCTTGGGAGAAAACATCCACCTTCTGATCTCTGACTAATTCTTTTAACTTAACTAGACTGGGATATCTATCTTGCTTTTCCTTTACCTTAAAAACCAGAGATGATTCGGTACTACTCTACACCCACACACTACCCTCTGTTGAGTCGACTAAGCAGAAACCTAGTCAGGCAAACTGATAAACTTTCTGAGCTAATTTCTTCTTAACATCCTCAACATAAGCAACACTTCCTATAGATAATCTACTGAGTGTATCAGCCACTACATTGGCCTTGCCCAGATGATACAGAACACTCGTGTCATAATCCTTCAATAACACTAACCACCTTCTCTGACGTAGAATTAAATCTTTTTGAGAGAACACATACTGAAGGCTTTAGTGATCAGTGAACAATTCTATATGCTCCCCATACAAGTAATGCATCTAAATCTTTAAGGAAAACACTACATCTGCTAACTCAAGATCATGAGTAGGGTAATTTTTCTCATGGGATTAAGTTATCTGGAGGAATAGGCTATGGTCTTACCTCTCTGCATAAGGATGCAACCCAAACCTACTCTACATGCATCACAGTACACAATAAAACCATCTGAACCATCTAGTAGAGTTAAGACTGGGGCTGAGGTGAGTCGAGTCTTTAACTCCTAAAAACTCTTCTCACATAAATCTAACCACTGAAACTTAACTTTTTTTTGAGTCAATCTGGACATGATGGATGCAATAAAATAAAACCCTTCAACAAACCGATCATAATAGCCAGCTAAACTCAAGAAACTCCTGATATCTAAAGAAGAGATAGGTTTAGGCTAGTTTCTCACTACCTTAATCTCTTGAGGATCGACTCTAATGCCATCACCAGTAATAATATGGCAAAGAAAATCTATTGATATTATCCAGAATTCATACTTACTGAATATAGCGAACAACTAATGAGCTCTAAGAGTCTGAAGCACTACTATGAGGTGGTCTGCATGCTCATTTTTGCTACGGGAATAAACAAGGATGTCATCAATGAAGACTCTAAGGAACATGTCCAAGTACTGCTTGAACACTCAATTTATCAAGTCCATGAAGGCTACTTAGGCATTTGTAAGACCAAAAGAAATGACTATAAATTCAAAGTGACTATACCAAGTTCGAAAAGCTATTTTTGGAATGTCACATTCCCTGACCATAAGCTAATGATAGCTTGATCTGAGGTCTATCTTGGAAAAGAAGCTAGCACCCTTAAGTTGATCAAATAAGTCATCGATTCTAGAAAGTGGATATTTATTCTTGACTATAACCTTGTTTAACTGGTGGTAGTCTATGCACATTCTGAGATAACCGTCTTTCTTACATACTAATAGAATAGGTGCACCCCACGGGGAGATGCTGGGTCTGATGAATTCCTTATCTAAGAGGTTCTTCAACTGTTCTTTCAGATCTTTGAATTCAGTTGGAGCCATTCTGTATGGAGGAATAGATATAGGCTGAGTATCTGGAAGAAGGTCTATTCCTAAGTCAATTTCCCTTTTGGAAGAAACTCCAAAAAGATCTATAGGAAATATATCTGAGAATTCATTTACAACTGGAACTGATTCAAGAGTTAAAGTTTTTGAGTTAGAGTATTTGACTCGCACAAGGTGGTAAATGCACCCCTTCAATATCATCTTTCTGGCTCTAAGGTAAGAGATCAATTGGCCCCTAAGAGCTGTAATACTACCCCTCCATTCAAGGACTAGTTCATTTGGAAAATAAAAATGAACTATTCTATTTCTACAGTCAATTGAGGCATAGCATGAGTGGAGCCAATACATGCCAAGAATGACATCAAAATACGCCATCTCTAACTCCACGAGATCAACTGAGGTAACTTTTTGAGATATTGTGACCGAAAAGTTCCTGTATACCAACCTGGCTACAATGGAAATGCCTACTGAGGTAGACATTTAAAAGGGCTATTCTAGCATTTCGGGATTAACTCCAAAGTTGATGGCTATATATAGAGTTATAAAAGAAAGAGAAGCTCCAGAGTCTAGTAAAGCATAAATATGTAAGTGAAAGACCTGCAACGTACCAATAACTACGTCAGGAGAATTTTCCTAATCTTGGCGAGACTAGAGAGCATATAATCTGTTCGGACGTTGATCACTGGTAGCTCTGGAAGTGACACCCTGCTTAGTCGGGCAACCGAATGGAACTGACCACTGATGGGACTAGCCCTGTTGGCGTATATCCCTACCCTTATGAGCAACTACTAATCACTTCCAAATTCAATGGCCTAGCTTGCCACACTCAAAGTACATATCACTACCCGCTTTACACTTACCCTGATAATGTCTGCCATACTTTTGACATAAAGGATTGGTATGAGCACTGCAAACACTGACCTGGGACATAGAGCCTGGTGCCCTATCCCTATTGTCATTTCTGAATTTGGGTACTGGGGCACTGGCTGAAGAGAGTGCTAGGGATGAAGACCTTTGATGAAACTAAGGACGATTACCACCTTCTGACTTTGGCTGATTAAAATTTAAACTACCCATCCTAGCTCTCATGTTTTCTCTCTCCCTCTCCTTAATCTTTTGCTATTCAATATATTGAACATCGACCATCATCCTAGACAATTCCATCTCACTAATCAGCATTATGGTCCTGTACTCCTTGACTATACCATCAGATACACCAGACACAAACTTACTCATCTTGGACCTGTTATTAGCTACCACATGAGGATCATACCTATCTAACTGAGTAAACTTAAGGGAATACTCCCTCACACTCATACTGCCTTGCCTCAAATTAATGAACTCAAACACTTTGGCCTCTCTCAACTCCAATGGGAAGAATCTATCTAAGAAAGCTATGGCAAACTCTTCTCATTCTACAGGCACTACATCTACACCCCAATCAACCTTCCACTTCTTAAACCAAGTATGGGCTACATTCTGCAATTGATATGTAGCCAATTTGGCACTCTGACTAGACATCACCCCCATAGCATCTATTACATTGTGAACCATATCTAAGAATTTCTATGGATCCTCTTCAGATTTGGATCCCATGAAAGAAGAAGGATTCATTTGTGTGAAAACCCAAATTTTAGTTACAGCAGTATTGGTCACTGGGTTGGATGAAACAGCAGCTGGCCATCTATTTTGTGCTGCTACTGAATTGACTAGAGTAGTGAACGCAGCTCTGAATTCTGTGTGAAAGACATGCTCGTCTAGAGGATGTGCCTGGATGGGCTGAGGGGCTGGCTGGATTCCTGTTCTTCTTCTATTCTTCTTGGGAGGCATGTTCTATAAACAAAAGGAAGAAGTGGATTAGACAAAGAGTTTAACTTAAGATCATGCTCACTCGCACGACATGAATACTGAAAGAAGGGAAACTTTTTCCAAAATACATTGTATCCTCTTATCATAAGTATAGCGCACTACACACCCATGCACAAGACTCTACTCGATGCGACTTTCAGACTTCCTAGGACACCTTAAAGCCTTAGGCTCTGATACCAATTTTGTAACAATCTAAGACTACCCCCTAGTCATTACACGGTGTTTATGATCTCAAGGGATTATAAGCTAACCCATGAGCTGGTACCTGCTGTGAACACTGAACAATATATCATGAATGCGAAAGAATAATTGAAATACCATAAGGTTTTAATAATGAAAAGACTACTGAATTATGAATCTGGCATAATACTAAAATCTGAATAATTAATTGTAGTGTCTGAAAAGCCTCTAAACTGAATACTGTGAGTTGAAAGGACAGGCCCCAACTAACTTTACTAACTACTGAGATAAAGAAATGAAGTAATATAATATATCCTCGGATAATAAGGACTCCCCATTGCTATTATACTGCTGATGATCTGAGGGACTAAGTGCGATCCAAGAATTGAGTGTCAGCACCTAGGATATAATACATCATAGCGCAAAAGAAAGGTATGCAATCAGTACTTTGAATGTACCGGTATGCTAAATAAGGTAGACTGAAATGCATGGTTTCATGAATAGGAATAATAATAATAATAATAATAATAATAACAACTAACTGATTATACATGTAAAACATAGAGTACTGAGTAGACAACATAAGATTTGTAGGTACTAAAACTATAGAGAAAACTGTAAATAACGAGTATGCATGACAGTCAGTAATTACTGAAGATACGTGAAAATTTATGGATACTGGGGATGCATGACCAAGCATATAACATGGATTGAGTAAAATCTATAAACTGAAATACTGAAAAAAAATATTGATAACTGTATGCTTGGGTCAAGCAACTCTAAGACTACATAATTGAACTGAAACTATAACTGAGACTACATCTAAGACTGTGGGAGGTATCATCTAATCGACATTCCCCAATTTAAGATAATCGAGGTCCAACCTGTAAACCTAGATGAAAGATTATTAATATCGTGCCACGGGTACTAACGATAGTTGTGTGGATCCACTAAACTGATATAATGCCCAAAGGACTAAGGGTGTCAAGCCTGAATTGAGGAGTAGCCCCTGCGAGATAGCCAAGCCTAATATGGAAGTTAGTTATATCCTACGCTGGCTACGAAGTTCTGGAGTATAGGGAGTGCTAATAACGACTATGCCTATCTGACGGGGAAGCCGCCATCCCTGCACATGCTCGGTGCTAAATCCTACTCCCAACTGAAAGACACTGAGATACTAAACTATTCTGAATTTAATGACTGATATCTGACTATTCTGATAATGCTCATAATATATTCTGAAGACTATTATGTATCGTAATAAGACTAGACTAAATAAATAGCTATTTTTTTCAAGTATTCAATACCCCCAGGACTCAAAACAATAATAGTAAAAAGGGCACTAAAGCTTGAAGGACAAATCATAAAGGCTTTCATTTAAATCAATCACTCTTGTAGGCATTTTATCAAACACTTGTAGTTCATGGTTTAAAACAATCATAGGAATGTCATAAAACATATAGAAATAGCATGAATCCGACATAATAGAGTTAAATTGAGGTCTTATTTAATAAATAACAACATTAAAACATGGAGCATTAAATAATAACAATAATTTTATGGTAACATGGTATAGTATCCTAGTTCTTGGAGACTCATCGGTGAAATCACAATTTAAAATATAATAACTTGAAAGGATCACAATTTTATAATTTAAAAAGGTTGCTTAGACTCCATGGATGAATATCGAACATACCTTAATTGATAGATTTCATGAAGTTCTTAGTGAATTCTTGAGGATTGACTTTGACTTTAAGAGATAGGGTTCTTGATTGGGAGAGAATGCCTTTTGATTTGGGAGAAATTAATTAAAGAATGGTTTTTAAAATGTTTTTAGGGATTAAGTATCACACCTGGAAGGACTAAAATAATGGGGAAAGGACTATTTTATCCCATGACAAAATATTATTTTTTGTTGAATTTTCCCGAAATGTGCACCTGGCGCGACGCGGCTCTATCGCGTCGTGTCACTGGAAACTGACAACTAGGAATTGAGGTCTTCACACAACACGGAGGAATCACGGTGCCCTTTTGATTCTGAAATTCACCCTTGGCGCAACGCGCCATTATCGTGACAGGACACTGGAAAAGAACAATTGGGATTTCGGCTGAAGGCGCGATGCGGTGGTTTCGCGGAGCTTCACTGAAAATTGACAATCGTTATTTATACTGGCTCCATGGCACGCTAAGGGATAAAATAATGGTGTTTAACGACTGAAATTTAAAATCGCCATAACTTCTTACCCAATTATTAGATTTAGGCAAATTTTATATCATTGGAAAGCTAATTGAATTTACTATGCAATGGCATGCTCTAAACTGGAAAATAATGAGTTTTTTGAAAATTTTATATATGAATACTCATGTATTAGGACTTAGAATATTCTAAGGAAATAGAGGGTATTACACCTTACTTGGTTCACATGTAGGATGATAGTCTTATGCATCTAATTGGATTATTACATTCCACTCAATGATGTAGTTGTAATGTCCAAGTTAGGTAAACTATTAGATATCGGTAGATCATGATCATGCGATAAATCCTACAAATCAACAACCAAGATAAGTGATCTAACAAATGAAGTTCTATAGTGTTGTATGATTGTTAAAGTGCTTTAACCTTGGGTTTTACTCTATTTATTGTCTTTAGTCTTTTACTTTGCGCACTGTTTACTTTATTTTTAGTTTACTAATCACAAACTCTTTTGTTTACCTTGCATCAAGTTAATCTCAATAAGTGAATTAAAATTTGAATAGTCGTTGGAACTAGTCCATGTCGGATTGATATTCAGCTTTCTTTAAGTCCACTATATTACTTGGTAGACCACGTACACTTGTGTGTGCGTTTGGGCACTATTAAGATTTTGGTGCCGTTGCCGGGGACTTGTAATTTGGCAACTATTTTTGTTTTAGTTTTACTTTTTAGATTTTGTTAGTGTTTTATGCTTCATCTTGGTTTTGAATTTGCAGGAAACAGGTTTATAGGTTAGTAAGCTAGCAAGGGATAGGGAATTGGTTGAAACAAGCCCCAAACCCGAGTAATGCTTCCATCAATAAAGGAAAGAAGCAATCCTTCTCCCCCCATATTCCATAAATAAAAGAAGATCAAGACAATCCTACTCTCATGGCTGAAGAACAAGCAATCCGCAGGATAGTTTGAGAAGTGGCAACCCCACTTCTAATAAATTTGACCTTCTCTTTTCAGAAATTGACTGCTGGAGGTAATTTTAAGCTGAAACAGAATATAGTACAGCTTTTGATCAGCAGTGAACAATTCACAGAATTTTCATATGAAGAACCATAAGTCCACCTGTGAAACTTTCTGGAGATTAGTGACACATTCATCCCAACGGGTGTGTCAACTGATTATATAAGACTGAAATTATTCCACTTCTCACCGTTGTGGGAAGCAAAGAAGTTGTTGAATGATGAACCAGCAAATTCAATCATAACATGGGATGTCTTAGCCCAAAAGTTCTTCGTCGAATTCTTCCCACCTATCAAGACTACAAAACTTTGGAGTGAGATTGAGTGCTTTAAACAGAAGCCAGAAAAAATCTATATCATGCATGGGAGCAGTTCAAGGCACTTCTTCGGTACTGTCCACATCATCAATAGTCCAATGAGGTATTAGCTCATATTTTTATAGAGGAACTTGACCATAACACAAAAATTTTACTATATTCAGCTGCAGGTTGTCAAGCTTTGGAGTTAACGTAAGATAAGATGTATGCTTTGTTGGACTGCATTGCTCAAGGAAATCCTGAGTGGAATTTTTAGTGAAGGAATGCTTCAAAAAAGCTGTAGGTGTGCTGGAGGTGGACTAATTTACCGTTATATCTATCCATATTTTGGCACTTCAAAATCAGATAAGCAATATAAAGTTGGAAGTCATATAGCCTCCAGTCATAGTTAATGCAATTCAACAAGCTGCAGGGTGGTGTAAGGTTTGTGGTAACAGTGGCCATTCTACAGCTATGTGTGTTGTAAATCCTGAGTCTGTGATATATGTGGGCAATTATCAAAGGCAAAATTATGGGAACACCTACAATCTAAACTGGAAGACTCATCCATTAAATCAACTATGGAATGCCTAACAGCAGTAGCTTCAGCAACCACAGGTTCGGGGGAATCAGCCTACAACTTAGAATAGCAATATGGAAGAGATATTGAAATAGGTTTTAATGTATCAAACACAATTGGCAATAGATATAAAGAGCCACTGAGAAGACATGAAGACTTGGCAGGCAGCTACAAGGAACTTAGAGTTGCAGTTAGAGCAGCTATAGCAGGCACTAAATACCAGGCCTTAAGGTGGTTTTCCAAGTGATACTGTACCTCCTAAACAAGTCATGGCAATCACTTTGTGGAGTGGAAAAGATCTTAATGGAGAACCTCCAAAGGAAACTAAGGAGGTAGATGTAGAGAAAGCTCCTAAACAGGTAAATGGCAAGGTTGCTAAAAATTTAAGAAAGTCTAAGTACTCAGAAACAAAAGTTGCTAAATAGGTGAAGAAAAGACCATAATTACTATTCCCATAAAAGTATATAAAAGAGAAGGAGGATTTGTGCTTCAAGAAATTCTTTGACACGTTCAGAGAGCTTCATATTAATTTACATTTTTAGATGCTTTGCAGGTAATGCCCAAGTATGCTAAGTACTTGAGGGACGTGGTCTCTAATAAAATTAAGTTGCAGAAGGTGGAGGCAGTAGCACTCACTGAGGAATGTAGCTTTGTGGTGACTTAAAAAATACCTAAAAATCGTAAGGACCCTGGAAAGTTCACTCTCCCCATTCAAATTGGCAACAACGAGGTGGTCCATACACTTAGTGATTTAGGGGAAACCATAAAATTGATGCCCTTATCTTTGTTCAACACATTGGTCTTGGGAAAGCCTAGACTGAGCTATGTGCTACTACAACTAGCAAACAGGACCATAGCCCATCCTGAAGGAGTCATAGAAGATGTTCTCATAAAGGTTAGTAAATTTATTATTCCTACTGACTTTATTATTTAAGATTTTTAGGTAGATAAAAGAGTACCAGTCATCTTGGTACATGCATTCTTAACGATGAGAGGAGTTTTGATAGATGTGAGAGAGGGACGCTCACAATGAGGTTGGGGGATGAAAAGGCTATTTTTAAAGCATACAAACCGCTTAACACACTATCCCATTACAAAGACTTATGCATGATTACAGTGATTGAAGGGGATAAGTGTGGGGAAGTGGAGATAGTTCCACAAAAGTCCTCTTCGGACTTCCTCATTGAGAAGCCTAAGCTACAACCATCTAAGTCTGACATGATGCAGATTGATGAGCCTGAAAAGGCTATTGTTGAAAAAGTTGTTGACCTTGAGAGTTCACACTCAAGAGGTCAGAAATGAATTAGAAGATAGCCTCCAAGTATGAGGAAGAGAATGAAGGAATTTGGATGAGTCATAGTTAGGTCGTGCCGCGATACTAAATTAGGCGCTGCTTGGGAGGCAACTCAAGTTAAGGTAGGTTTTATTTTTAGCATTTTAATTTTTGCTTCACATAGTTTTTGTTTTTGTTGGGTCACAAATCGATGGGAAGTCTAAGCACCGAAAAACCTAAGCTAAGAAGTATAGTGAAGACTAAGTGTGGTGTCCCTCGGACCCTCTTCATGTGTAAAGATGCTACTAGCTAGGCCTAGAGGCCTCAGAGAGTATTTCTATCTCTACTTTTAAGTATACTTTGGGGACAAAGTAGATTTTTAAGTGGGGAGTGGGGAATTCCCAGTTTTTAGGGTAATTTTAAATTTGTTTGTGTTAGGAATAAGTAAGATATTCTTGTTGGTGCTATAGTTAACTGCATAATGCAAGTGCTTCATTTGTAAAAGCATATTGATTGTGTGAATTACTACTTTTTAGACTCCTAAGATCATGCCTATGACTCTTATAATTGTTGGCTTGATGTTGAATTCATGTGATTATTTAGTTAAGATTCTATGATGATTCTTCTTGAGTTGAACATGTGCCACGTATGATGTAAGGCTATTGTATATTCCATGTTATGTATAATGTATAGAACTTGCCTGGCGTGTCTGCAAAGCAAAATTTAGAGTGTGGGCTTAAGAGATAATATAGACATTCCTTTGATAGTCTTGTTTCATACCCTCTTTACCTACCCTTGTGCATAATCCTAGTAAGCCATATTGAGCCTTTAGCTTTTTCTTTGGCAGCCTCATGTGTAGCCTAATCCCTTCTTTGATAGACCTTAATTTGATCCAAAAGATCCTAAGTGCTTTAGTGTATAATTAATTGAGTAAGGAGTTGGAAATTCAAGTAGGATAAAGGTGAAAGTGAAGCCCCTAAGTAATAGCTTTTGGTGTTAAAAAATGATATGTGTTGTGGTGGGAAGTTGAGTAATAAAAAGAATTAAAAAAAATTCAAATTGAATGAGTTGGGCATAGAATACTCCTAATCTATTTGATCCTACCCATCCCTTAGCCTATATTACAACCCTTACAGACCTATTTGATCCTAAGTTTCATCATTGTGATATTAGTAGAGTACTGCACTAAATGCAAGCCTATATTTCATTATGTGTAACTTGTGAATTCCTTTTTAGAGTGCGCGTAACTTGATTCTTGCACCCATTGTGTTATAAAGTGCATTTATGTGAGTGATTACGGGTAACTCTCTTGTTGTGAGGGCATATATTTGATAAATGTGGGTGAGTTGTAGGATGTCTTTTATTAAGTAATATGAATGATTTTTTCAACTTGGGGAGTCAATTCTAAAGGCTAGGATGTTTTTAAGTAATGTTCTTGAACTATCAATTGTGTATACAACATGCTTAGTGTAGAAACTTGCATTCTGTGTAGTCATTGTAGTACTAGCTTGAGTGTCTTGCATATAGTAGAAGTATAGAGTATCCTCAGCTTATGATGTGCATATTAAAGAGTTGTTCAAGGACGAACAAGGCTTTAAGTGTGGGGTGGTAATTTTGGGTGTATTTATGCATTTTAGTATCGTTATCCTAGCTTATTTAGCCTTGTTTTGAGGACAATTCATGTGATTTATGTGTTAATAATGATATAAACAAGCATCTAAGTGTTTAAGCATGTGATTACATTGTTTAAAAGTGTTTTCAAATGAGTTTGGGTTAAAATCGATCATTTAGAGTCTAGATGAGAAACTTAGTTTTACTAGCTTGAGCTAGTTGTCGTTCTAGTTGATCTTGATGGATTTTAACGTGTATAATGAGTTCTTTATGATTTGAATGTATGATTATGTGTGGAACAACTTTTTTATTGTTTAAAGTGTGCAAATTTCAATTGAAATGAGCCAAGAGTCAACAATAAGTTAAAGCGTAAAGTGGTCAAGACTAGTTCTTCATTTGAGTTTATAGCTTGTAGTTCTTGACGTTGTGTTGTGTTGAACTCTAATGCTTGGTGTTTGATATTATAGGATGATTTAGGAGTTGATTTTAATGATATATTGATGTTTAAAAAGTTGGAAAGCAAGTCAAAACAACACCACGAGGCATGGGAGAAGCAGAGGAACACTTAGAAGAATTTAGGAGCAAATGGAACAATCCAGTGAGTGCAGGTGATGAAGGGGCAAAGCCTCAGCCATAGCAGTGCACTAGAGCCCGCGTAACCTACCTTGGAGGGGTTCAGTGGCGGCTGTGATTCCCCTTCCAGTCTAGTGCTCCCAGGCCTGCGACGCCTCAAAATCCTACATAGCCTAGGCTTTGTTTTATTATAAATACAGGATCCCACACCTATTGTAAATACTTTTTGACGTCTTGGAGCATTAAGAGGGAATACTACACACTTTATTTAGGGTTTAATTCTCTTTATCTTAGATTTTTAATAGATTTGATTATGTATTTAATTATTTGGATCATGATTATGTTGATTAGTAGCTAAACGCCCCCTTTCCGGGGTTAAAGCCAAGAACATTACTACTATCTTTTTGAATTGATTTTGTTTGATTTTCTTATCATATTTGGTTATTTTTTTTATCCTTTTTTGAACTATTTTAAGGAGTATCTAACCTTAGAATACATATATTGTCAACCTTGTGATCTCGGGAGGGGGAATAGAAAGATAGAATGTGGGGATAAACAAAGTAAGGTTTTTATTACTTTATAAAATAAGGAATTTGAATTAGAATCTAGGCAGGGATGTACCTAGAAGCCTTGCTTGGTTCACATGTAGGACGATAGCTTTATGCATCTAATTGGATTATTACATCCCCGCTCAACGATGTAGTTGAAATGTCTAAGTTAGGTAGACGATTAGTGGTTGGGAGACCATGATCATACAATAAACCTAACGAATCAACAACAAAGATAATGATCTAAAGAATAAAGTTCAATAACGAAGTATGATTGTTCGAAGTTCTTTAACACTGGGCTTTACTCTATTGATTGTCTTTAGTCTTTTATTTTATGCACTGTTTACTTTATTTTTAGTTTATCAATCACAAACTCTTTTTGGTTACCTTGCATCAAGTTAATCTCAATAAATGAACTAAAATTTGAATAGTTATTGGAACTAGTCCCTGTGGGATCGATATTCAGCTTTCTTTAAGGCCACTATATTACTTGGTAGACCACGTACATTTGCATGTGCACTTGGATGCTATCAAGTTTCCTGCGACGCCTCTGCATCCTGCACGACCTAGGCTTTGTTTTATTATAACTACACGATCCCACACCTATTGTAAATACTTTTTGACGTCTTAGATTATTAAGAAGGGTTGTTAAACACTTTATTTAGGGTTTAATTCTCTTTATGTTAGCATTTTAATAGATTTGATTATGTATTCAATTAATTGGATCATGATTATGTCGATTAGTGGCTAAACGCCCCCTTTCTGGGGCTAAAGCCAAGAACATGACTACTATCGTTTTGAATTAATTTTGTTTGATTTGCTTATCATATTTGGTTGTTTGTTTATCCTTGTTTGAACTATTTTAAGGAGTATCTAACCTTAGAATACATATATTATTAACCTTGTGATCTCGGGAAGAGGAATAGGAAGATAAAACGTGGGGATAAACAAAATAAGTTTCTTATTCCTTTAAGAAATAAGGAATTTGAATTAGCATCTAGGGCAGGGATATACCTAGAAACCTTACTTGGTTCACATATAGGATGATAGTGTTATACATCTAATTAGATTATTACATTCCCACTAAACGATATAGTTGTAATGTCCAAGTTAGGTAGATGATTAGATATTGGGAGACCAAGATCATGCGATAAACCCTAAGAATCAACAACCAAGATAAGAGATCTAACGAATGAAGTTCAATAGCGTAGTATGATTGCTCGGAGTGATCTAAATCTGCGCTTTACTCTATTGATTGTCTTTAGTCTTTTACTTTACGCACTGTTTACTTTATTTTTAGTTTACCAATCACAAAATTTTTTTGGTTACCTTGAATCAAGTTAATCTCAATAAGTGAACTAGAATTTGAATAGTTATTGGAACTAGTCCCTGTGGGATCGATATTCGGCTTTTTTAAGGCCACTATATTACTTGATAGATCACGTACACTTGCGTGTGCGCTTGGGCGTTGTCACCTCACTATCCACATGAAGGAATGTTTCTTAGTTTAAATATAAAGAAGTTTTTTTCTCCCTCCAATTTTGGAGAACACTTTTTTCTTAAAGTGAACTTACATTTTCACCTTTCCCTCCATTTTTCATTCACATTCATCACTTAGAACTCAATGAATGGATGATATGCAAGGCCTAGACCTGTAAGAACAAATTCTAAAAAATCATCATTATTGATTTAAAGCTACAAAATAGTCAACCGATTTGTTATCCCTTTTGCCTTTTGGACATTAGTCTCAATACTCACATTGTCATGACTTAAAATATGTAGTTATGCTTTGAGCTCACAGATTTTTGGTTTGGAACTGGTTGCATAAGCTGTAACTAGTTTGTTTCATATCATGAATATTTTCAGCACTAACTAACTGTGGCAGCACACTCTCATATACTAAAACGATAATACAACTTGAAATAAATTAGTCTTCAATGGTCCATGTTTTATAGGTTGAATTCAATTGATTGTTGATAACGCTCAAACTACACTCTTGAATGGGTGTAAGCGATCGTTGTCAATATAAAACCCAACTAGGTTGGGGTTAAATCCCACAGGGAATAGGGTGTGAACTTCGATTTGTTTTTAAAATGCTTTACTGGTAGTTTACTGTTTCCAAAAATGGTGGTTTAAGTTTCACAGAGAGTTAATTGTCACTTTCAATATTTTAGTGTTTGTAACCAAGATAAATGGGAGACCAGAGTTATGTTCACCATGGGATTTGGGAATTAACAGATACTAGGTAATGCTTAAGACTCTTGAAGTAAGTAGAAACAGCAGAATATCCTTGATGACGATACTATCTGACTTATCTGTCGACCTCACCAGACAATTTATTATCTAATTGTCTCGAACTTAGATAGCTTATCTATTTCCAATAGGATTTTATCTCAGGTAGATTAATCTAGTTACGGCATCAATCATTAAACAGAAGGTTGGTAGCTTCCGAGTCCCTATTGATAATTCACATCCTCTAGTATATTTCTCTATTAAAAGCAAATAAGCCTAAGGTATAACCTATTGTTTGCAACCAATAAATTCAAGTTAAAGCAACAGCATTTCAAGATGTCCTACTACTCTTTGAATCCTTTAAATACCTAGCATCATATCAAACCCTAATCCATGGATCCCATAACTCTGGCTAATAGAATTAGCCGCTCATGATTTGATGAATGAAATAGCAAGTTGAGTTCATGGTAATATGGATAAACTTACTGATGGATGAAACCCAATAAGTATTTCTTCAATTCAATCACAAGATGGAAACCTACAATAGTTGATAAGTGTTTGGAAGGAAAACAAGAAAAATATCTGATGAAAAAAATGAAGCAATTTTACGTGCTACCCTCCGAGTTAATTGTCTGATAGCTTCTCTACAGGTCTTTAAATAGTCAACCCTAAATAAGAAAATAAAATTAAAATTTATGATTTTCTTCGGAATAGGTGACGGTATTCTTGACGACGCATCATACGTTTGACGACGTGTGCAGGATGTCGTCAAAGTTTTCAGTGAATTACTATCTTCTAATTTTTCTGACGACAAATATGACAGTGTGTCAAATATGTGACAGCCCGTGAAAAATATCGTCACATCCTTACCGGAAATCAGCATAATCTGTCTCAGGTTGCTAGTCACTTTGACAGCCTGTCCCATGTTTGACAGCGCTGGCGAAATATTGTCACATTTCATCTCAACTCCTCAAGTTCTGTCTAAGCTTGACGGCTACTTTGACAGCCCGTCATATGTTTGACGGCGCTTCAGAAATGGCGTCAGCTACACTTTAGCTCATTTGCACCAGATTTCAGCTGATTTATTTTTCTTTTCTTTGGGTTCCTCCCTGATCACTAGTATCTGCATTAAAATAATAAAAACAATCAAAAAACAACAAAAGTTGCTTAAGACTTCGCAATTATTCTAGGTTAAAGGCCTTAAATGTGTTCGCAATTGCGCACACATCAATTGTCTACTATGATTTTATCTTTAACAAGTTCACTACCATCAATATGATAGTTGAGAGCACACCCACAAATTTTAAAATAAATTGTGTCTTTCATAGCAAGAAGTTTAACGACGTGAGCTTTATGGATAACTGATGAGCAAGGTTAGATGTTGGGGTATAAGTTTTCGTTAGGATGGTCGAAGCACCAATTGGAGTGTTGGACGTGCCTAAGGAAGTGGTGACGTCTCCCACTAGATTCTCAAAGGGATGTTATTTCCTTCAGAAAAAAATTTGGAGGGTTATTGAACCACTAAGGCTAATATACATTTACTAAGGCTCATATACCTTGAAAAAAAATGTTGTTTCTCTGTTTCTCTTTAAAGGTGGAAATCAATATTTATACAATAGGTTTTCTGAGAGTCAAGTCTCCTAACATTACTAGAATACATAAAGAGGCCTATACAGGAGGTATCGATATACAATACTTTTAGTTGTCTATCCTAGTTAAAGTTAGCTATGTTTATCCTTTACATTTCATGCTAAATTTTTCTTTTCCACCCTCCAACATCCCACTACGGACTTGGCCTAAAATCACCTACCTCTCCTCCTGTCCCTACACTTATAATGTTTGCCTAAATTAAATATAAGTGTTCTTGGATAATATATTTTTAATTATTTATCAAGCACCAAAAAAAGTTTTTAAAAAAAACACTTATTTTTTAAAAAAAAAATTGGTGATAACTATTTTTCCTTTCTACCAAGAAAACCCTTAAATGTTCTTTTTCTTTCTATTTTATTTTTAAAAATTTTATATGGGGAGAGAGAAGACAAAAGAACCAAGGAGAATCAAACTTGCATATATACAAGACTAGATAATTTAAGGTTCGTCGTACAGACCCAATATAAGTGATAATATACTGTAATTTATATCAATTTCTTTTTATTTCTTTTTGGACAGAATATCAATTTCATATGGAGAACACTTAAGTTGCCTCTATTATTTTTTCTATTTAAAAAACATTGAAGAGTTGTTCACAAAAATATTACTATAGCATTTTGACCTGTATTTTAGTTATATTCCAACCAAAAGTTTAGCATGAATAAATGATTCAATTCAAAAATATTTTCTATAGTGATGTTGGCATCAATTATTGAAACATCGATTTTTATGTTGCAAAATATTTATGATCTAACAATTAATTTATTTTAACCACATGATGACATAAATTTTTTTAGAATTCAAAGTTAATTTATTTGTTAGATTGAACTTAATTATATAACAATCGTAAGTCATTACATGTTACTATCTTGAAGGCTAATATTTTAAATTTATTGCTCACAAGTAGAAATTAGAACTAAGAAATGGAAAGACTACAGAGTTCTTGCATTCATCTTATTCATTTAATTAGTGAATATGTCTGTATTTCGCACGGTTATTAAAAAGAATTAAGTTATAACTAAACAATATTACAACTTTCATAATGAAAATGTCTTTATCTTGATCAAATGTTATATTTATATTCCCCAATCGTTACTCTAACTGTTTCTAAATGTAATTATATATTAAAGGTTAATTGTTCTTTTATTATACCTGACTTTCGCTATGTTCAGATATTGTTTTCAAAAGAATTTTATTCAATTTTTTTCAAATGTACATGACTAACCTGGCAAATACATTACTCACATGAATTAAGTTTCTTATTGACTTGCTATAATCCATAGAAATTGAAATAATTCATTGGATGATTAATCTACATAAAATTACCTTAGAAACAGAAGAATCAATAAATATCAATAGCAAGTGTTCATCAAACGTATGCAGTTAAAGTAATTGGATGCTAACATCATGCTTTCGGAATAAATTACCTTTTTCATAACATGAATTAGTGAGGAGTGAAAGTCATAAATCACCTTTTTGTTAATATGAATTACTAAAGAGTGAAAGTAAAAAAGATAAAAAGAATCTCCGTAAATAAAAGCAGAACACTATCTAAAAAGAACATACATAAATAATAGGGGAAAGCCAAAGCAAAGGATTAAACGCTACAGCTTATCTGACTTTGCCCAAGCAAATAACTAAACACTACAACTTATCTGACTATTTATCAATTTACCAAAATTAAATTAAAAAATTGAAGTGAAAGACATATTTTACAATAACAGTTTTCGATACCACCTCATAAAGAAGAGACCCTAAATGCAAAAAATGTGAATTTTGAGCTTGGAAAGCATTTATCTTGATGTGTTCTCTACTGCCTTCACTTTTTTCTCATTTTCCTCACTAAAATTAATTTTACAGTTATATATACATAATCATGAGTAAAAATTTAATTATCATCAATATTATATTATATTGATCTCTTATGTGGGTTGTTTCAGGCAATTGGTGAATTGGATCAAAAGATCTATTTTAAGGACAATTTTGAGTTTATTTTTTGAGACTTTTAATAATTCATTTATGTAGTAGATTATGTAAAAAAAAAATGAGGTGTCACATTATCTTATTTATGTTTCTTCTTTGTATCTATTTTTAGTATAGCGATAAATAAAAGTGAACAAATTGTGTAGTAGTTTAAACTATTTAGAGAAAGCCAAAAAAAAAATTCAAATTAAAAAAGACATTCATGAGTGGTTACTGTATATGTCCTTCTCCTCAAATCTTCACATAGTCATTATTTCATCTTCATTTTGCCCGTTCACTAGTTGATCTTCTTCTTATCCCTATAAAAATAAAATACATCATAAAAATTAGTACATTATGAATAAAAACTGTAAGAAAATAGATTTAAATCATACATGTTTACTTAGAAGTTACAATCAACATAGGATAACAACAACAAATTTAATGTAATCTCATATATGAGTTTAGCAAATTAATTAAAATGCCAAAGGAACAATAGAACAATACATGACGAGGAAAAGAATAAGAAGGATATTTTAGAAGGCATACAAATGAATTTTTTTTTAAAGAATATATGAAAGTTGAAAAAATACGTAATGAATGAAATGTTCTTGATTTTGATGATGGAAGGAAGAAGACTTATAATACTTCTATTTATAGGACAACAATATGGAATATCAAATGATATCATAAATATGACTATAGAAAAAGACATCGTTTTCACCCTAAACTATACTCGAAAAGTCTAAGACACACCTAAATTATTGAAGTGACCTAATACACACCTAAACTTCTTAAAAGTGAAATTTTTTACCCCCTGAATCTGACGTGGAAAAAACATAATTATTTAAATTAAAAAAGGCGCGTCTAAATAAAAAAATAACAAAAAAATAATTAAAAACTCCCCTCCCCCACCCCCCAAACATCTTCTTCTTCACCACCCCCCACCCCCAAACATTTTCTTCATCACCCCCACCCCCAATTAACACATCTTCTTCATCACTCACCATCCCTAAACTCCAACCTCACCCCCAAATAATGGGAATTTTTCATACCCTGATCCGCCCACCCAATCAAACCAATGTCAATTTCACCTATAACCACCAATTTTTCTCACAATACCATTGATTAGTCATCTAATCCATCACCATTATTGTTTTAGCTAACAAATTTTAAATTTTTAATATTTTTTTATAGATTTATTCCAAATCACTTATTTTGAACTAAGCTTAAACGGGTTCGTCGGAATCCAATGACTCGTGATATTTGTCGGAGCCTTTTATCATCTCCGTTAGCATCAGCAGACTAAATGGACCTATAGCCCATGCTTTCTTCTCATCGAATTCTTTCTCCATTAAATCAAGATACAAACTTTCAATCACTTTAGATGAATTGAAAAGTTTGCAACTGATTTTTCCAACAAAGGACACAACTTGTTTCTTCAAATAGTCCCAAACTCAGTAGCAGAAAATCTTTAATTAATGGAATATCCTCATAATTCTCAGTTCCAGGCAAAACAAGTTTTCCTTCAATTTCCTAAAAGTATGAATATGTTGAAACTTCCCAAAACTCAATTCAAGAAAAAAAGAAATTTAAACATGGTTTCTGGGCTTGAGAGCTTTAATAACCCGAAGTTGATATGGATTGGTGGACCGTATGAAAGGTAAAAGAGGAATGCAAAGTTGCATTAGTAGTCCAGTAGGCTATTTGCAGAGGAAACACAATCTTGAATTGGTAGTGAAGAAAAAGAAAAAAAATTGAACAATGAATGTTTTGGACAACAATGGAGATTTTGGATATTGAAGAAAAAGCAAAAAAATTGACCTCATAACAATGGAGGTTTGGGATAACAATGAAAATTCTGGATATTGAAGAAGAAAGAAAAAGAATTTAAATTAAAAAGAAAAAAGAAAAATTTATGAAAATAATAAATTTATTATTTTTTTCGTATCATGCTGATGTGGCGGTGATGTGGCAGGCGCGTGCACAACACCACACTACGTGCAAGTGGTATAATGCCTGACAGGGTGTAAAAAGTATCACTTTTTTATAGTTTAGGTGTGTAATAGGTCACTAGTATAGTTTAGGTGTGAACTAGACTTTTTATGTATAGTTTAGGATGGAAACGATGTCTTTTAATATAATTTAGGAGTTATGATCATCAAAAATCGTAATGAAAATAAAATAATATTAAATTTTTACATTAAAGAATATAGATAAATGAAAGAGTAGTAATTGGTCCATTTATTTTGATTATTAAACAAATTGATTGATTAATAAAAAAAAATCAAAAAATAAAAAAAGAGAAGAAAGATAAATAGGAATGGAGACCATAGAGGGGTGTCATGTTACCTTGATTATGTTCCTCTTTTATTATTATATATAGATTTATCATGTTACTTCTTACAATTTTAAAAATATATTTTAAAAGTCATTAATTAAATTAATATTATTTATTCTTTAACTTAACGGATATATTCTTAGTTTTACGTACTAATTTCTTTTCATATATATTAGAGCCAAAGTAAACGTGAAAATAATTAATTATATTTTAATATAACAACTTTCTAAAGTAATTGATTTTATTAAAAATAATGAATAGAAAATATGTTAAGAATTATATTTTAGTATAGTCCGTCCGTCATATTATGAGGCTAAATATACCCATACCGTTAACAAACTTTATATATATGTCCCTCAATTTAACGTCCCTCAAATTAATAAAAATCACTTCATTTCAATTGAAATTATATTATTTTCTTATTTAACCCGAATCCGATCCACTAAATTAAATTAATTCATATCAAATTACATCTCCAAACCCATATCTCCAATAGTCTTCATACCTGTATGCTTCCGAAGTTTCACCCAATAAAATAAATTGCATATGATAAAATCGTGATTATAAAGGTCAAGACATCCTTATTATTGTCAGTGAAATGAGATCCTTCTTCATCACCACCCTTATTATATTTCTTATTTTCTTAGTTTTAGGTTTTCTGGGTAATGCATTTTGGGGGTATGGTTTCCATCCATCTGGAAACGCTGCCTTTTTATGCAGTTGGTCTTGGAGATGATTTTCTCCTCCACGTGCTTGATGGGCCTGCTTTGAAGGTAGACAAATTGAAGCTATTGTAGAGGGTGCATGTATGGTTTTTTTTCATTATCCTAATTAGGACTTCGGAAGTATTCACGTCATCAAAACTCCATGGTGTTTTAATGGAAGAAGGAAATGAAGAAAATTGAAGAGGTGGATTTTGAGATTTAATTTGATATGAATTTATTAAATAAGAAAATTGAGTAATTTTAATTGAAATTAGATGATTTTTATTGAGAATTTTGTTAACTTGAGAGGTATATATGTTAAGTTTGTTAACGGCGGGATATATTTAGCTTCATAGTATTATGAAGGATAAATTTAGCTAATTTTTAACCTTTTGAAGATAATAAATGAACCGCACATGTTTAGATATACACTTGATTTTTTTTACTTTTTCAATGCATACATGACTATTAGAATTTTCTAGAGCTTAGATTGGTTTTATTTTGAGGATCTCATAAACTCTTTCCGATGTACAATTGTTTTAAACTTTATTTTTTGTTAATTGATAAAATTACCCTTGATCGTCCTATCACTTCGCTCATCTATATAATAAATTAATATATAGTTATATACACAGATGACAATGAACTACTACTCAATTCTCTTTTAATATGTATATCGTAATCTCTTAGCTTGAAACAAATCGCGACGAATTTAAACAGTACAACACAATCTTAAATGAATACACTGGACATTACAATTTGCAGTAACTAACAACAATGGACAAATTAATAAGAAATGATTGAAGATTCCATGTTATATATAAGTTGCCTACGTACTACATTTTATATTAGGGGGATCATTTTTTTCATTTGTTCCATTTTTTTCACTTGTTCCAGTTCCTTTATCTTTGTTTCATTTTCTTTGTATTTTTTGTTTGATATTCCTAAGTCAAGGTTATACAAGAAAAAGCTGAAATTTAAAAAGAAAAATATTTGAATGGTTATGACTTATGAGTGGGGCTTGTAGTTGCACAATATAGCATGTGAGTAGGGCTAAATGCCAATTAATCATGTCACAAGTATGAGTTGTACAGACCATGATTGGATATTCCTCTTTTTCGTTTTCAATAACATATAAAAGATAAAGACTCTTTGCTGGATATTCTAAACAAAGCTTAGCAAACAAAGACACAAATTGTAAAATTTGGCCCACAATTTGTCACAAATGATAGTATAAGGTTAGGCCAGGGTAGTGGAACGTGATTTATCCTTTTTGTTCTTTGTATATATGGAGTTCACCTGAAAATCTATATATTAGACTTCTAGAAAAGGTAATTAGTCATAATATAGGATTGATTATACGAGAGCAATATGTTATGAGTAAACAACATAAATACCAACACTTTGCTATCTAATTACTCTCTCTTTCAATTTTTATATTAATTACTTAATATTTCGGATATGATACATAAGTTTGGTCCTGATACATAACCGACAGATACATAACTACCAAACTAATTGACTATAGAAAAGAAAAATAATGATATGGAATTAAATAATAGAGTAATTAATGAGATTTTGATTGAGATATGTCTCCTAAATCCCTAAAAATTAGTAACAACTTCATAATTAAAATTTGAATCACCATAATTAACATTCTCCAATCATAATTCTCCCAAATGCTCTAAAATCAAAATATGCACAAAATACAAAATTAAATCAACAAAAATGTCAGAAAAACTTATATGTACCTAATCCAAAACATATAATTGATGATGATTCATAAGATACAACATGTAGTTTTAGATGAACTATAAATACAATATATATGTATCAATTGTACTCAATATTTTGAATATATCAGTTGCAAAATAATTCATAACAATTTCAAAATTTAGTATGCATCAGATATAAGATATATCTCTTAAAAATTTATTTACGCATCATAATAAGTATGTTGAATGTATCAGGTGTAAACTAACCCAAATTACATGCAATTTCTTATTATGTATCATAAAATAATGCAATATGTCGTTAAAATCAGATATATGTACTCGAAATATTAATGTATCAGGTTTACAAGAACCAAAACACATATAAATATTAGTATGTATTAGAAAGCCTGCAATGTCTCTTATGTATCAGAAACCTTAGAACTATGTATCAAACTCAGTAAAGTGAATGTATCAGATATTAAAAAAGAACCTAAATCACACGTAAATTTCAGTATGTATTGGAAACCATGCAATGTCTCAGTGCATTAAACTTATATATCGGATTCACTTCAAAACATGTAATTCATACTTTTGATAAATGGTTTCTTTTTGTAACTTGCTTTCTTTTCTATTTTGTAGATACAACAATAGACTTTATGACTACTATCAGTAGCCTTCCGTAATTTCTTCTTCATATTCGGATAAATTTGAAGAAAAAAGTTAATGGAGATTGTAAATTTGAAAACAAATTAACACGATTGTTAATGGAGAATTTAAAATTTTGAAAAAAAGTTAATTACGATTGTAAATTTGAAAAAATATTAACAAATTTGTAAAAAAAGTTATGAAAATAAATTAACCTCCAAATAAATTTGAGGAAAAAAGTTAATGGAGGTTGTAATTGGAAGTTGAAGTTTGAATATGTTGAAGTAGTGGATGATAAGTTGATAACACGATTGTAATTGTTGAATTGATAAATTTGTCAAATATTTTACCATGATTTTGGGTGAGTTTTAAGGAGCAAGAGGCACAAAAATAGGGTGAGTTATAATGTATCAGCAAATATTAGGGTTTTATAAGTTAGAAAGAATTTTTGTAATATATTTAGTAAAATGATATTTAAAGTAATATAGAAAAGTTAAGGCGTTGACTTATGTAATTTTTTCATATGTTATTATGGGATTGATAGGATATGTATGAAAGAAATTAAATAAATCAATTTCAGCCATATTATATGAAATCTTTTCATTCCTTTCTTTTTCTTGATCCTCCTCAGATGATCCAACATATCTAAAAATGATAGTGTTTTACCGGTTATCCAAATTGAACTTGAGTATTGGCACTTCAACCCTCAGGAGTTCATACTTTCCTTATTTATTTTATTTAGTTTCTTATAAATAGAGATGCATTCTTCTATTTGAATCAAAGAAAAAAGCAAATTCAAAAGTTTGTCCAATGGAACACATTTATCATGGTTATGTAATTAAATTAAGTAAAATTCATGTTGATTAATCAGGGTTAAGTAACATGAACTTTAAATTCAAACACATGACATGTATATATTAACTTGGTATATACACCGGGTGCGTGTAAGTTTTTTCCATTGATAGGGATTCGAAGTCTAACCATTCGTGCAAAATAAACAAAACACATATTTAGAAATTTTTTTCAGGGTGATAATTGTTTCTTTTTATTATCCATCGGGTGCTTGATGTCTTCATTGGAGTTCAAACGATCCGACTAATTCAGATCACTGCGAGACCAATTCTGGTGATGGTGCTCTCAACAAAATTTTCTCCATTCCTAAGGCCTGGTTAAGAGTGTCACAGTCTCACAACTGCATCAAAATTTGTGTTGGTACCGGAGACCCTCGTTTTATTTTCTTGCAATTTATGAACTTTTTAGATCACAATTTAAAGATCTATTTTGAACAAATTGAAAATTTTATGAAAGAATATTAGACGATGGTGCCAAATTTGTAAGTTGAATGTTAGATGATAATCTAATGTTTTATCTATGAAGTTATATGAACAAGCATTAGATTCGATTATAATCTTATCCGATAAAATAATTTTGTCAAGAACTACATTTGTAAACGATAACCTCAAAAGAGTTATTTGCATAAATCAGTTCAGACATCACAGACTAGCTAACACTGATTTCCCTAGCCTAAATTGGACAAGTGATGTGTAAGATCGCCAAAACGAGCTAACGTGTGGGATACTACCTGAGCCAAATTTGGAAAATGCAGTGCTCGAAGAAATTGTTAGACATCATAATCTACTTGCCTCATTCGTTTAGCACTTATTAAACGTGTTAATTTTAATTATTAAATTTATTTATCTATTTTTAAGTCCAAATTTTTGTTTAGATTATAACTATTGATTTGTGCTTTTATGTAATGGGAAGTTTTGATAAAAAATAAGCTATTATTTAAATTAATTTATCGAAATAGTATGTTTGTTTGAAACTTTACAAAATTAATGTAAATGTATTTGATATATTGTATTAGGTTATATTTTATTTTAAAAAATAAACGGATTAAAAATTAATTGACTGATGGTGTTAAAGAAGGAATCGTTACTGACAATGACGTTTTAGGCTTAAAATATTACTGTTGGTAACGAATCTCTGAGACTAATCACATCAGAATATTTGTACGAAATTTATCGTTAAAGTCGTTATTATGAATCACATTTTAAGGTAAAAACGTTACTTTGAGTAACGATTCTATTGAATCAAATTAGAATATCTATAAAAATAACTTTATAAATTAGAATATACATATATATAATTATTACTATTTTCAAATGTTTATTAACCTAAATATATATTGATTATACGCTTGCTAAACATTGAATATATGTAAAGGTGATTACAAATAAGTGTATAAATTTTATTTTTAAATCGATTGACTAATATATATATATTCAATGTTTAGCAAGCATATAATCAATATATATTTTGGTTAATAAAAAATTGAAAATAATAATAATTCAAGTTTTTTTTTTTTGTTTAAGAGTATGTTGAGAGGCAAGAAGGACTTTTGACCAAATTCATCAAAATGGCTAGTTGAATTAGGGATATCCGATAAAAAGAAAGTCAATAATAAATAAGTAATATTGTAATCTTAAAACATGTGTGTACAATATTTTTGAATTTTAAAGTATTTATATTTGTAGGGTAATAAATATTTTTTTTATTTAACGTGCAATAGTAAAAGATTGAATCAACTACTCAAATTAGTGATGTGTTTAAGCATCATTGAATGTTAATTCGATTCACTATATATGTCCGATCAATCCAACCTATGAGTATGATCCAACAAGTAATCCTCTCTCCGAAAGAGAGATTGTCATTATACTATAAAAAAATTTCAACGTTTAGTTCTAGTCAAATAACTTCAGATATTTTTATCAAATTTATTCTACTTAAAAAAGCACATTTTAGACAAGCACATTGTAATGACAAATTTGAATCTTAATATTCAGTCGAATTAAAAATAGAATTCATATACCAGTAACCTTTTAAGCCAAAAACATTAATGTCAGTAACGATTTCTACTTAACGTGGTCAGCCAAATACTGGAAAAAAATAATTTTTGGACCAAATTCTATTATTTGAAAATAAAAATTTAAGTTTTACTTCAAATTTTTATATTTTATAAAGATAACCCACCATTTATTAATTTCAATTGATATGTATTTGCCAACCAACCACATTATTAATAAATTTTGATATTTGACTTAGGTATGTAATAATATTATTGCATAACACTTGTTCAAAGTAATGTATATAGAAAAAATTGATGCTTCTTTATTAGTTGAGAAAATTTTGGGAGCTTCTACACTTATGTGTGAAATTGCTTATGAGGAGGTTGAAACTTATAATTGAGTTTAATTTTTATCATGAAACATGTTCATTATAAAATGATAATACAAAGTTATGATAAATTCAATAGTTTTTAAAACTTATGGGTATAAATCAGTATTAGTTAAAAAAGTCAAATATTTTTTCTCAAAAAGTATGGTCAAACAAAAGGTGAAACTTCACCCAAATCTTAATCCAAAAATAATTTGCTAAAATATTTGAGAATCTATGTCCAAACGCTACCTTAAAATCATAACATGTATAATCCAAGAGTTTCTGTAAAGATGACAGATCACCATTTTTATTCATTCATCACTATTGTCTCCACCCCTAACAATATGAGCTATCGTCCTTACTGTTCATTATCAACTACCACCATTGTTGTCAATCACTGTAATCAATAGTAATCATTTATATTTATCGTCATTACCACAATAATTATCAATCACTAGAGATAATCACCACCATCAATCATCTCTATATTTATATGGCCAATCACCTTCTCAAAATTACTACCATCATTAGCTATCACTATCATCAATCACAACGATCAACTGCTTTCATCAACCATCAACCGCTATTATCAATCATTATCATCAATAATTACTGCCCATAACACAACTATTAGACAACATTGCCCCTAATCAGATTCCCACAACAATTTTCGGTAGTCATCATCACTATACGACTCATATCACTAATTATCATCACTAAAATAACAAAGTAGCAACCATCCAAACAAGTGTTAGTTTGAGGGTAAATCATGTCATTGGATAAAGACTTCTTTCATCAAAATTATCTCACGGAGCTGATCACCAGATTGGCGACCAAGTCAAACTTAAATTGGCCAGCATTCGATATTGCTCATTAGTCATTTCTAGCATAATACTCTACTTTTCTTATTCACTGCGAGCTAGTTATTTGTTAACATTGATTTCAACTAAATTAGAAAGTATTTAATATTGCTCATTCCTACCATAATATTTTGTTTTTCTTATTCATTGCGAGTTACATATTTGTTAACACCAATTTTTACTTAAGTTGGAAAATATTTGATATTGTTCATTCGCAGCATAATTACTATCTTTTTTATTGATTGCAAGTTAGTTATTCGCTAAAACTCATTTGACGTAATATTGATATATTTCTTTTTTGGAACCCCTTAGAGAATTAAAATATATCTATTTTGATCTAATACTGATATATTTCTTTTTTTTGGAATTCCCTAGAGAATTAAACTCACAACTTATGTTCTTTATGTGAATATTTTGTGGTAACCTGTTCATTATACAGTAATTTGAAAATTATAAAAGAGATATAAACAACACTAAGCAAATCTCATGCAATAAGCTCATGGCTGACCGTCTACAAAGATTGAAGTATCTACTTAAACTCAGAGATGGAGCTATAGTATAACTTGGAGGTTCGGCTGAACCCAATAGATTTTATGCAGATCCAGTATTTGTATTGAAAAGTTCAGAATATTGATAAATATATTAAGATTGTGAACCCTTATAACAATAATTGTCAATGGTGTAGCGGCCACGGGGAAGCTTCAAAGGCCCTCCGCGTCTATCGTTCGTGGGTTCTCGAGTCCCACTCTTACTAAAAAAAATTCCCCCCTTTTCTCTAAGGAAGCTGGTACTACTTGTTTTCTACCTCAAGTTTATGATCTCTCTATTCTATACCTTTCCCTCAAGTTTAGTTCTTATGATTCTCTCTTTCTATGATAGCTGATTGTTTTTCTTAACAAAAAAATATTTTAAAAAATATAAAGTTAACAATTACAAAATTATATTATCACTCTTAAAATCTATTTTGATCTTCATTGCAAACAAAATCAAAATCAATTTATTATATAAACTTTTTCTCTGTTTCTACTCTCTTTCTTTCAATTTTTTGAGCTTTTATAATATATAATAATATAATAAAAAATTATTCTTAAATCTTTGATTCAAGGATTTTTTTCATATTGTCCTGTTATATTTACAAATTTTGCCAGTTTTCTTCATAAAGTTTCAATACCAAAAGTTTCGACAAGCCGACTTAAAGTGGTCCCTTTGTTATTTCTAATTTTTTTTATTGTGTAATCTGTTTTCTTTTATATAATTTACAATCTTTATATGATTGACAATGAGAAATAGGCATTATTTGTGTTTTATGATTTAAGTAGGATCTATAAAGTGAGAATTAATATGATCACAAACTTTTTCAAGACTCGAACTTTTTCAAACACTGCTCCTAATTCTCGAGTGTAATTGTGATGATAATGTTTATATTCATATAATATTAAGTGATTCTTTGCTTTTTCAAGGCTCGATGCTCGTTCATTTATTTGGCGGTTTGTAGACATCTAAAACTTGTGTGCTCTTCAATAAGAATTCAAATTTTGTTAGAGTTTTAGAAGACTACTTTACCCTAAATCTCACCTATTTAAAGGGTAACACGTTCCGTGAAACAGGCATCAGGCATCTTAAACATCCCATAAGCTGATGGATATTTGTAAAAAATCCGGATCTCCAATATTCCACAAAAAATTATGGGATATTCATAAAAAAATCATCATATATTCAAAAATAAACCACTAGCGGTCCTCGAATTACGGAGAAAATCAAGAGAGGAACAGATTTGTTACCACATCGTTTATCATTAAAAAAAAATTGTTTCTTCATATTTTTGTTTGTGGTTAAAATTTATTTTCCATGAATTTAAATTATGTTGCAAACAAATTGGCACGCCCAATGGGACCAAATCTGTCCTTCATCTCCTCTCATAAATCAGATCTGCAAATCCGTAGCCACCGCATAAAGATGGAAGCTCTATTGGTACTTCAAGACTCGTCATCAAATCTACACTTCGACAAGCCTTGAAGTTGGGGACATTTGTAGATATGTTTGTGGACTCTTCAATAAGAATCCAAATTCTGTTAGGATTCTAGAAGGCTACTTTACCATAAATCTCATCTATTTAAAGGGTAACATGTTCCCTGAAACAGGCATCTTAACTGGTGCTTGCTGTTGCACCAGGAGCCGTTGCACCAGGTGCTAAAGCATGGGTGTTTTGTATCCATTGAGCAAAAACGGGTTGTAATTGTATAGCGGTATCTGAAAACATATCTTGAGGACGCCCTAAAGCGCTCATGGTATCATTATGAGATACGTGTACTTGATGCCCCGCCCAAGAGAGAGACCCAAGTCCTAGTAGCCCTGCCAAATGGTGATTCAGCATAGATTCTACATCTTGAAACCAAGCCAATTAATATCCTATAAGCTGATGGGTATTCGTAAAAAAATCGGAATCTTCAATATTCCATAAAAAATCATGAGATATTCATAAAAAGATCATCCTATATTCGAGAATAAGCCACTAACGGCTCTCGAATTACGGAGAAAATCAAGAGAGAAGAATCAAGGGAAGAACAAATTTGTAACCACAATCGTTTATCAAAAAAAAAATTCTTGTTTCTTCATATTTTTATTTGTGGTTAAAATTTATTTTTCATGAATTTAAATTATATTGCAAACACGATTATTATATATGAGCTTGAAATCGTTATACTATCCTAAAATTCTAAATCCTCAAACTTCAAATTTTAGCTCATCTCTGCTTAAACTAGCTAAGATTTGATAGTATTACTTATTCATAGTATAATTACTCTATCCTACTTATTCTTTGCTTTGCCAACATCCGATTTAAAAATATTTTTCTTTGTTCCTTTTCAGCTACATTGGCCAACTGCTCCGAAAAAGATGGACCCAAATTTGAATCAGGCATACTCCAGATGCTACTTCTTGGCCATATGGTTGGAAAAGCTGTCACTTTTTAACGGTCACATAAAGAAACGGCTACTTTTTTCTCAACCACTTGATGGGCGATTCGATACGGTGGGAAGTAGTACTCCCTCTGTTTGAAAATTGATCAACTGTTTTGATTTTATATAAAATTTAATAAAATAAAAAATATTTTAAATTTTCTAATGTCATTTAATTTTGTAATTTTAATTATGTTATGTAAAAAGTTAAAATTAAAATGTTGGTAAAAAAAATAATTATTTTCTTCGAAACAAACTAAAAGGTAAAACAGATCAATTTTTTAAAAATGGGGGATAGAAGTTATGTTAGTTACTCCGTGTCCAAAAATACCTTTTCAATTTTCCACTGTACAACACTTGTCTAGTTTGATAAATCAATAGATGATATATATTTTTAACTCATTTTACCTTTATAATACCTTTATTAAATATCATTCTCGAGACATTAATTTATTATATCAAAGGTTTATATAGTAAAACTATCCTTATTATTTATTATTTGTGTGTCAAATCAATGGTGGATAACCATTATTGGTGAAGATAGTAAAAATATTTGAAATATGTTAAGAAAATAAATTTATAGTAAAAGTATATTTCTTATATATAAAAGAGCGATGAAAGCTCCTCAATTATATAAGAGGTCGTCATATCTGCTTAACTTTTCAAGATAGTTTTGTAATTCTATTAGCTTTAAGTTGGATGTATTGTCGCGTAAAAGAATTGTTACGCTGTGAGTCCCTTTGTATTATTAATATTAAAAATCATGGTTGTTTCCACAAAACCTCTTTAATATAATTTTTTTATTTCCTATGTTTTAATTTATTTTTATTTTTTTAAAAAATATGTTTAAATTACTATAAATTATAATAATTAATGGATTAAAATATTTAAAAGATATAGAAATAATTTGGTCAGCTCTCTAAATTTTATTAGTAACACATAAATTGGGACAATGAAAGCAAAATATATTATTTAAAAATGGCATAAAAAATCATAAGTCACAATAATTAACAACTTAAAATATTTAACGACATATAAAAAAATTAATTAATTCTCTAAATACATATATATATTAAGTTGTTAATTAGTGTGATTTATAGTACTTTCTACGTAATTTTTAAATAATATATATTAATTATTGTAATTTAAATATATATATTTCTTTAAAAAGAATAAATTAAAACATAGGAAATAAGAAAATTATATTAAAGAGGTTTTGTGGAAATAACCATGATTTTTAATATTAATAGTATGAAGTAATCCACAACGTAACAATTCTTTTAAGCGACAATACATCCAACTTAAAGCTAAGAGAATTATCAAACTACCCTGACAAGTTAAGCAGACATGATGACCTCGTATATACTTTAGGAGCTTTCATCGCTCTTCTCTCTCTATCTATCTATCTATCTCTTTCTCTCTCTATATATATATATAAACTTTGATTGACTCTCCAAATTTAATGACTATCGCATAATTGAGGCAGACGAAGCAATATTTATTATCTGAACATTATATAAAAGTATTATAAATTACAATAACTAATAACTTAAGATATTTAAAAATTATATTAAAAGATTTTCTCTAAATTTCATCAATTTCACATAAATTGAAACGACGAGAGCAACATATATTATCAAAAAATTATATAAAAATAATACACTTCACTAATTGATTAAAAATATTTTAACATCATACAAAAGCTTTAATTGACTTTTCAAAATTTATTAGTATCACATAAACTGGGACAAAAAATAACATATATTGAATTGTGCTTTCAGGAGCTCTTGTATCTAATAGAAAATATAAGCAGTTGTTTGGTCATACTTCACTATAAAAAAAAGTAGTTTTTATTTTTTAAGTGAAAAAAGGATATTTGAAAATTGTTATAACGACCTAAGCCATCGTTGTCGGAAAACATCACAATATTAGTGCAAGGTGTAAATATTATTAAAATTTTCTTAATAAAAATTACGCGGGATCGCATGTATGAGAATTTCAAAACTTAAAGAAAGTTGGGTCGAGTTGATGTAAGTCTGTTATAGCGAGATGACACATACAAGAATACCCACTTAAGCAGGTTTTATTTTCTTCCTCCACTTTAATTGAAATAAACAATGTGGGGGGCTCCACAAATCCTTATAGGATTACCTTCCATATCTCGAAATCACGGAGAAGAGAAGAAAGGAGCGCGGATCATTGGTGTAAACCCATGAATATTCCAGAATTAATGTGTTCTCAATCTTGATTAGATTGGATTTTCATTCGTTCGTCCTTTCTACAGTTAGTTGGAATTTAGGTAAGCTAATGTAATTGTAGCATAAACCCAAGTTAGAAAGCATGATTGTAACATAGATGGATAGAAAATTTCATGTCTATTCCTTTGAATACAGAGTGAGGATGGCTAAAATTGTTGGGATTTTAGTAACGTATAATTATGAGTTATTTATATACATCGTCATATTATATTATGTTTATGCTAAAAATTGTTGGTTCACTGTTGTATGCTCTATATTTGGGATAATGAAAATTATGAATCATTGATTATTAGTTAAATCGTAAGACAAGTGATACTACCATGTTAGGTGTGGTGAGCTTCGGAATGATCTATAGTGATAATTCTTATTGTAATTTTTGAAACGTAGCGTTATGAATGTGTTGTGATTAAAGCCCTAATTGATAGTAGGTGATGGTATGATAGTTTAATTCAATTTGTGTTATATGTGCATGTTAACTACTTTGTGGTGTAGCTGGTTAGTGCCTGTTGTTTAATGTGATCAATGCAAAGAATTTTTATGTTATTGTATGATTTGACCTACCTCATGTGGAATGTTTCGATATTTGAAACATTCTCATAAATTATTAGTGAAATAAGATTGGCAGACATTTGTGTCTGAAATTTAGTACATGAACAAAATTTATTCTTTGCAGGTCATGTCTAGAGGATGAATCCATCACCCATAGCGTGTATGTACAACGGTCAGGTGAGTTTGACAATTTCATGAGTGAACCAGAGATTATAATTATATGCTTGATATTCTTGTGTGGTCTGATTACTTGTCATATATTTTGAGATCTTATTATAAGCGTTAGGATTGACTGACTTGGATATTATTAGTAGAGTCAAAGTTGTTGACTCAATTTGATTGACTCAGTTTGTTAGCAGTTAACTTGTCCTGAACTTGTTTGACTTACTTGCTTGGTGATAATATGATAACTTATTGATCGAATATCCTAAACTGTATAGGTAATATTTGTCGTGCTAAGTGTGTTGTTGAGCATGTATTAACTTGTGGTACTTCAGTGAGGTCTTCATTACTTGCCATTTGGCTAGTAATTCTTATCGTGGCCTAACTTGTTATATTGCCTCTAGTAGAAAAAAAGATCAAGAAGATTAAGGTTGATTAAAGCGTTTTACATTAGCTTGATAGGGAGAAAGACGTGTAAATAGTGGAATAAATCCGATGTATGTTCGCAGAATCGAATGAATAGGTCACATGTCCGGAATGAGCCTTCTTCAAGTGTGCTAGGCGACTTACTAGGTTCTTGGCTTAGGTCTAGGACCTTCCTTATTGTAGTTGTCCTTAGAAGTTATGTTGACCAGGGGCGAAGCTACAATAATGCTTTATGGGGATTCGGCCGAACCCACTAACTTTTGCGTAGACTCTATACTTGTAATTAAAATATTTAAAAAATATATATAATTATATATGTTCGAACCCACATATAAATGCAAATTGTTGGTTAAGTGGTAGGTGCGTCACATGTGAAAACCTCGTGTCCCTGAGATGGGGGTTTGAACCCCACTAAACACAAGCATTTTTTGCCTTTTTGCTCTTTAATGTTTAAACACCATGTTACCAACTACACATTTTTTCTAACTATTTTTATTTACTTTTTCAAAATTTGTACACTTTTTTAAAAAAAATATAAACTAATAATTAAAGAAAGAAAAAAAATGTGTTTACTTAAAAAAAAATCTTTGGGTTTCTTCAAACAACGAACTTACACTCGTCGTTACTATTGTTGGCTTGTTGGATTTGAAATTCAGAACCCACAAATTTTAAATTTTGATTTCGCCTCTGATGTTGATCCTTGATTGTAAGGCCTGCTTAGTGATACGGATTGTAGAATCGTAAGAGAAAAGAATGATGTCTTGAAAATCATAATTGAAAGTTAATAAAGGGGTGAACATGTGAGGGGTAGGTAATAAGTCCATGTGTTTTTCTTTTGAATATTTATGTTATAATTGTGTAATTTGATTAGGGTTAAGTGTGGTTTATATTGATGTTATTCTTGCTATACCCTTTTCTGAGTATAGCCTTTTGTAGAAATCAATGTTGATTTCTTGACTGTTGCAATAGTAATCTCTCAGCAACTTCCACTCCTCCCACTCATGATGAACATTGTGTTCAATTCTTATTTTCATTAACAATACTTGTACTTGCTTAGATTAATTCCTAAGAATAAATTTTATTTTCGCATTTAATATTTGTAATAAAATAATTATAATAAAGATTGATTATTTTTATTAAATAAAGATTTTTGTATATTATGTTTGATGGGTGATAAAGAATTCTCCTATCAAAGCGAATCAAAATAGGTGTCCTCACAATTCAATAACTAAATCTGACATATAAAGATCACAAAAAGAAATAAAGAATTCACTTTTTTTTTTTTTTTTTAATATTTTCCTTAGTAGTGAACAAATCGGATGACCGTCATAGTCTTTTTCTTCTTTTGGTTCATTGATTGTGTGGCTGTGATTTCCCCACTAAGAAAAAATTGTTCTAAAAGAAAACAGTGCTAGGGGCTCAATATTTGAGCTTTATTTAGCTTGCATAGCTAAGCACGCCGTCCAATGTCCATAATCTCCAATATGATAAGGGCCGTTTGCCCATAAAATTTTTTCCCCTTTTTTTCGGAATTTTCTTTTTACGTTTTTTACTTTTTTGAAAATTATGATGTTTCAGAAAAATTATTTTGGAGTTGGATTTAAAAAGTGAAAATAACTTTTTATTGTTTTCACAATTTTTCACTCTCATTTTCAACTTTCATTATTATTACATATAGTCTCAATCTTTAAATTTTTACACAAACACCTCTTATAACTATAACCAACCATCAAAAATAAATTATTATTTATTTTTTATGGTATAACATCATTTTTAATTATTACAGATATTTTAATTTCTTTTTCTTCTTTTAACCAAAATTTACTAACGTGAAGTAAAAAATAATAAATGACAATCTATGACGGAAATATATCAACTTTTTTTGAATGAACTATATTATAGAAATATAAGACCTAGTACATTATGTTATTTAAAAGTGAGAAATTTAATATTTTTTTCTTATCATTTTAATTTTCTGTATATGTCATTTAATGACTATTATGATTTTAATAAATTATTAAAAAGTGGTTAATAGAGTCTCATATCAAACATAACGTAACAATCCATATCTACGATACAATAATATTCAAGGAAAATCAATATCATCAATAAAGAAAAAATAAAAATTAGCATTAATCTATTTAGAAATAATTCATCCGTAAATTTTTTTAAAAAGATCAAATTCAATAAAATAATTAATTCAAGTGAAAGTAATTAAGAATTTTCATCAACAAATTTAAGAATATATAAAATATATTTATATCCATCAATCATATTTATGAAAATATATTTACTCTATTCAATCAATTATGGTTAGATAAACTTATTTAGCTCGTGCTTGTGATATTTTTATTCAAATTTTAGAAGAATATCAATCATAATAATTAGTTTGTTGTTAATTATTTTATCAATTGAAGACATATAAATTATTTTCTCAACATTTGGTTGTATGTTAGTAGGTAAATTATTAGTTGAATGATTTTGATAATTTTTAAAAGTTGAGGACATAAAATCATATTTAAAAAATTTTTTTTAAAAGTCTAAAAAAAAAATTCAAAAAGACATGACAAACACAACTTCAACTTCATCTTCAACTCCAACTCCAACTCGAGAAAAAAGTAATTTTCATCGCAAACGGCTAATAATTGTCTTCTTTTGTAATGATTTGTGTAACTATTAGTTGGTAGAAATGCTTTATTCCTGTGTTGATAAGATGTTACTTAATAATTACTTTAGTATTCTATAAAATAGTGAAGTTTTGTCTAACCAAATAACCAATATACACCACTATTATAAAGAAAATTGTTTCAATAGAAAGTTACCGTGATAAATGATTGAAATTTTAAGGTAGACATAAAATTTGCTTATATTTTATTTTATTCGTATCGTAATTTGTGTCTTACTTATTTTTAATCCTTATGAAAAAACTATCTTTCCTTTTTGTTAATTTTTTAGTTTTAGTTGTTCGCATGACATATTTAAAATAAAAAAATTAAGAATATTAATATATTTTATCAATATTCAATTTAAATCTATAAAATATAAAAAATATTTTTTTAAATTTATATCAAATTAAAATTAGATAAATAAATTGAAACGAAAAAAATATGTTACTGATGCTTTTTTTTTTATTCTTTTATTTCTTTTGCTTCTTTAATAACTCAAATTATCAATTTTAAAATTAAAATAAAGTATGCTTACTAATTGAGCAACTCGATATTATTATGTTATTGATGTCGTTGATACAATTTCCAAAATTTTATTGGGTTTGAAAGTGAGAGGGTGTCATGCGGAAGCTATTAGTTACAAACTATTGAGACATAAATTAGACGAAAAGAAAAACATACTAAAACATGATTATTATATAGTTTGGCTAATTGATCTACATATAAAAATCTAATATAAAAGAAAACATAAAATTATTAGAGAGAAAATTTCCCCCTAAATAAAGACACTTTAAAAACTACATTGTGGATGCTATTGTATGTTAAGGTATGAGAAGAGAATCTTCTATTTATAAAATTTCAAAACAAGAGGTTAGCTAAATATGGAAAAAAATTATATTTTTTCTTTCAAGAAAAGTAAAAGTAATTATGGTAACTTTTATTTTCCTTCTAAGAAAAAATAAAACTTAAATATAATAAGAAAATCAGGACAAAACCCCTAAAAAATCTCCCCTTTTTGGCTTGAGTTTCTTCAAAATATTCTTGATCCTTCTTCTCTTCATATCACGTGCATGAACTTCGTTCTTGATATAATCTTCATAACTGTTGTTTGCCATGATTAAAAATTGGTTTAAAAGTAATATTTTATTTTTATTTTTAAAGATGCAGCAGTAGGAGTGTTGAAAATATGGTTGAAACTTGTTCTCCACATGTAGTTCGACAAAAAACTTCGTTATCCCCCAAATTATTGCAGCTTGATTTTGAAAACCGCTTTGAACCTGTTTAATCTCGTCTCACCACACCATTGGACTATTGAACCGTAAACTCTGATACCACTTGTTTGGTTCGAAATCGAGAGGGCGTCATGCGGAAGCTATTAGTTACAAACTATTGAAACGATAAATCAAACAAAAAGAAAAACATACTAAAACATGATTATTATATAATTTGACCAATTGATCTACATATAAAAACTTAGTATAAAAGAAAATATAAAATTATTAGAGAGAAAATATCCCTCTAAATAAAGACACTTTAAAGACTACATTGTGGATGCTATTGTATGTTAAGGTATGAGAAGAGGGGTCTTCTATTTATAACGTTCCAAAACCTTTTCTCCAAGAAAGAGGTTGGCCAAATATGAAAAAGAATTATATTTTTTCTTTTAGAAAAAGTAAAAGTAATTATGGTAACTTTTATTTTTTTTCTAAGAAAAATAAAACTTAAATATAATAAAAATATGAGGACAAAAACTCTTAACAATTTTTTGTTTAACTGCCCTTTTTGCAACTTTTTGAAGATTAGGTGAATAAGTTGGCCCCGACCAGCAAATCAAATGGAGAAATATGTGTTTTCTAAAAAATAAAATGTCGTGACACTCTAATTAATCATAGAAAAATCCTGGCTTACATAATCCAGAGCCGTCTTCTTTCTTTACCAAAGGCAATACTTTCATCCTCGAGACTTCATAATTTGCCATTATCAAAATAATTACTTTATACACTTGTTATTATGCTTTACTTATATACAAATGATTTCAACATAACTTCTTTAATATGTTTTGAGTCGAATGTGTGTATAACAACTGTACTTTTATAAAAAAGAAATAAGACTGCATATATAACACCTTTTATAAATGCACTTGTAAAATTAATATTTTCAACAACAATAATAATAAACTCGATATATTCCCACAAAGTAGGGTTCGAGGAGACTAAGATCTACGCAGATCATATCGCTACCTTTAAAGAAGTAGAGACGCTGTTTCCGATGTAAAATTAATACGTTGCTGTTAACAAATTAGTTAAGCTTACAAAAAGATTAGAACAACCCAATAATTCATATAACTAGGCCGGAAAGGAAAAAAGAACTTTGCAGTGTACTCCCTTCTAGCATATGCCTCGCCTTTTCGATTTGGAGTTTCAGCATATGTCTCGCCTTTCCCATTTGGAGTTTTAAATCTACCCCTGTAATAATAGTAATTTTTTTTTAATAGTTAAAGTATTATAATTTATAATTATATATATATATAACAAGAATTCAAAAATTTTATATTTAAATTCATGATTAATTTTAAATTATTTGACTTTTAAAATTCATATTATGTCACATAAATTAGAAGTGAACCGGGTAAAAGAATCTTTCATTGACCAACATAGATTATTGTATAGTGGATGAGGTTGTTCCATTCTTAATCAGAGGTCGAAGATTCAATCTGATATGAAGAAAATTTTGTTGAGAACACTGCCACTTTAATGGATCCTACAACATATGATTCAGATTAGTTGGAGCTACAATACATGTATTAAACACCGAATGAGAAATAAAAATACTTTTTTTTTTATTGGAATAAATAATGACTTCTCCACTATAAAATAAGACAAACTCTATCCTATCTCACCACCCAACTTCCTTTTTCGGTATTCCATCCACTAAGCACTCAACACCACCAAAAAATAAAAGTTGGAAACCATAGTGAGTGAGTTGAAGAAAAATGGCAGAAAACAAGGAAGAAGATGTTAACCTTGGAGCAAACAAGTATAGAGAGACACAACCATTAGGGACAGCAGCACAAACAGACAAAGATTACAAGGAACCACCACCAGCACCTTTGTTTGAGCCAGGAGAATTGTCATCATGGTCATTTTACAGAGCTGGAATAGCAGAGTTTATGGCAACTTTCTTGTTTTTGTACATAACAATCCTGACTGTTATGGGACTTAAAAGGTCAGATAGTTTATGTTCTTCTGTTGGTATTCAAGGAGTTGCTTGGGCTTTTGGTGGTATGATCTTTGCTTTGGTGTACTGTACTGCTGGTATCTCAGGTTAGTTATTACTGAAATTCTTTCTCGAATCTTGACTTTTTTGCTAGTAATACTATGAAGTTGTAATCTTTTGTTCGTCTGTTTGTTTGTTTGTTTGTCGTTACTGATTTTCAGTTTTAGTCCTTGTTTGGCAACTATTTTTATGGATCTACCACCATGTCCACAAATAAATAAGTATGATTCATGAAATTTGGTGGGAATTTGTTCATGAAAATCAATTATTATTCATTTTATTTAGAATTTTTAAAGTTGAAGTTGAAGTTGTGTTTGGTTATATTTTTTTTTTTCGCAAAAGAATATTTAGAATTTGGTTGTATTTTTTCTAAACATGGTTTATACATAGAACGAGCAAAATTCAGCTTAAATTGACTAATTTACCTGAAATATACCATCAAATGTCTTCTAAAAGAGTAATATCTCAAAGTAAATAGTCATAGATTAGATTTCATATACGAACTAATACATACTATTACAACTACTTTTTCATTTTATTTGGAGATGTGTTTGGTTATAAATTTTGCAAATATTATTTGGTTGTTTAAATGTACTTTATACATGAAATATAATTTAAATTAGGTTATCTTTATAATAATAAAAAATTCATGGTAAAGTTGAAAGGAAAATACAGTGAAAGTAAAAAAGTCAGAGCAATATTTAGTGTGTTTCAACTTCAAATATTATTTGGTTGTTTAAATGTACTTTATACATGGAATATAATTTAAATTAGGTTATCTTTATAATAATAAAAAATTCATGGTAAATTTGAAAGGAAAATACAGTGAAAGTAAAAAAGTCAGAGCAATATTTAGTGTGTTTCCATACAACTTCAAACATTTGGAATTTTCACGGTCATAAATTGATTTTCAAATAAAGTGAAAAAAAATGAATTTGTTGTCGTGGCCAAACGGGCCTTTGGTATTTTTCTCTAAAAACTGAGTTCCTGATTTGTACTGAAACAGGAGGACATATTAATCCAGCTGTGACATTTGGTTTGTTCTTGGCAAGGAAGTTATCTTTAACAAGGGCACTGTTCTACATAGTGATGCAATGTCTTGGTGCCATCTGTGGTGCTGGTGTTGTTAAGGGTTTCATGGTTGGACCTTATCAGAGACTTGGTGGTGGAGCCAACGTGGTTAATCCTGGTTACACAAAAGGTGATGGACTTGGTGCTGAGATTATTGGTACTTTTGTCCTTGTCTACACTGTTTTCTCTGCTACTGATGCCAAAAGAAATGCTAGAGATTCACATGTTCCTGTAAGTGCCCCTCTTGTCCTATCAATTACTTTAGCTTAATACTCCTCCAGTCCTCCACTGTATTCTGTTTGTCTGATTTTGCCTTGACAAGAAATTTAAGAAAGTAACAAAACTTTTGAATTTCATGGTCCTCAACTAAAGAAAGACATGTAGAACATTTCAAAATCTCCATAATCTTGTAGTCATAACTATGCAAAAAGTGGAAGACATATTTTTTTTGAAACTTGGTGCATTTGTCACATAAAAGTGAATGGTGGTTAGTTGAACAACTTTGTCAGAAATTTATACTCCTTCCGTTTCAAACTGTTTATTTGGTTTTGATTATGTATAGAGTTTAAAAAAAGTAAATAAGACTTTTGAATCTTGCTGTCTTAAATTAAAGATATGGAATGTGCCAAAATTGAAAGGTTGTTTAATTGAGAAAAAGGAAAGAGTCATTATTTTGTAATTGAAACGTTGGGAGCGTGGTATATTTTTAATACAAGGCCTTAAATTTTTCTGAGGGAGATGTAGTGTATAAGTTGTTGGTATATATCTAATGTATGAGGAATCGTATACAAGCAAAGCTTTAAATTTATGTTACGCTCATTTTGAATTACAATCACAGCAATCTTAACTTTGTGATAGATTTTGGCACCTCTTCCAATTGGATTTGCGGTGTTCTTGGTTCATTTGGCCACCATCCCAATCACTGGAACTGGTATCAACCCCGCCAGGAGTCTCGGAGCTGCTATCATCTTCAACCAAGACCAGGCATGGGATGACCACGTAAGTCTACACAATTACGAGTTGACAATCTTTTAGACATTTCTTTCTAACTCTACGTTGAATGAAAGATGTGTTGTGTCATACAATCTTAACAAAAGTTATATTTTTCGTGATATTTCAGTGGATCTTCTGGGTTGGACCATTCATTGGAGCTGCTCTTGCTGCGATTTATCACCAAATAATCATCAGAGCTATTCCATTCAAGAGCGGCAGGTCTTAAGGAGTTCGCGCATTAGCTTATTTTCAAGACTTTTGTGTACAACTCTTCTCTGTTTTCCCTGTATCTGCTGGTGTTGTGTTGTCTAGTGTGATTTTTCTACTCTTCAGATGTCAATTGTGTGTGTAATTTATCAGGTTAATGATTGTATCTGAACTCTAAAGCTTAATTTCTTGCTCCATTTCAAATGAAGGATTCTAATCTCTCTCTTTTTCGTCTTACGTGAAGTTGAAGGGCTCAATCATTTTATGCTTCTGATACCTATTTTCAATTATCGATTATGAATTAACCAAATTGAACCCCACCCGTCACCAAAAAATAAATTGTTTTTTTTGGTTAAGTTTGAGAAAAAAAGAGGAGCCCTCATGGTTTTAGAAGGAATTAAGAACAATAATTATCTAATATGATAAATCAAATTTTCAATACGGTAAATAATTTATTTTGATCCTTTGCAAATAGCACAATTCAGCTTCTTAGCTCCTTCTGGAAAATTAGGAAAGAATAAGGGGAAAAGGATTAAAGTGGTCAGTCGGTCAAAAGAATTGCCAGATCATTGGTTATGACATTTTCAAAAAATAGACAGCTAGGTCTTTTGTCGATATTTTTTTTTCTAAAAATTACATAAACCTACAACTTAAATTGTATTTATTACAAAAAATTTATCTCTTCAAACATATTACAAAAATTTCATTTTCTCTAAAAATATATATACATAGCTTTCTATGTATATACTGGCCCTGTTATGTATTTGAATCGACTTTGTAATGTATATGTCGGTCTTGTTATGTATATGTCGTCCTTCTCATACTTGTTATGTATATGAATCGGCCTTATTGTGTATGTGTCGGCCTTATCATATACAAAAGTTTCTCTCTCTATATATATCAGTCTTTTATGTATATGAATCGGGAGAGAGTAAAGTAATTAAGAAAGTGGGAGAGAGTATAAATAATTCTAATAAGATTGAGACAAGTGTTGGTAAAATAACCCTGAAAACCCATCTGGCCCACATGCATTGCTTCCATTCAAACTAAAAACAGCCTTGTGAACTTCATCCAAGGTTGGGATTTCTGTTAGAACACTATTTTCTGCAGCTGCTACCATTTCCGACAAATGGTTTAGTAAATCAAAATTAGATCCTTCCCCCTCTTGGGCTAAATTGATTCTTGTAAAAATTGACTGCTTCATCTGCAACCTCTTTAGCATCATCAATCCATTTTTCTTCAACGTTCTTGACTCTATTTAGCTGCAGTCTTCTCCTTCTTCCCTTTACCAGACTGTGGAAAAACCTTGTGTTTTTATCTCCTTTTATCAAACCATGTGATTTCAGCTTTTTGTCTCTAAAATTCCTCTTCAAAATAGAGATATTTCTTAACTTCTGAATTACTTTAATCACCAGGTGGAAAGGAGAGAGTATATATCACCAGGTGGATGATGGACAAGAAACTAATATTGCAGAGAACTCAATGACAGTCATAACAACAGAGGACGTGTTGGAGGAAAAACAAGATAGTGATGTTGTTTGGGAACAAGTGGGTAGAAAAACTGATCTATCACCAAAAACAACGAAAAGAATCAGGAGAAAGAGCAGAAAACAGATTGAATCAGAAGATCAATCACCAAAAAGGGTGGTTTCAGAAAGAGGGACCTCAAATAAGCTTAATAGATGATTATGAAAGCTATTTTTTGGAATATAAGATCTATTACTCCCTCCGTTTCATAATAAATGAATTGTTGAATTTTGACACACAGATTAAAAAAAAAATATTAAAGACATAAATTTAACACAACTTTTCGTTTTTACCCATAAAAAAGAAAAACTGACCTTGTAATACCTTTACAAAAGTTAATTGGTTGTTAAATATAAGGGTAAATTTGAAAAAAAAAATTCATTGATTCACTTATTTTGAAACATCAATAAATATTTCAAAACGGAGGGAGTAACACTCAGCAAGCTTTTAATAGGTTGCAGATGCTTAATAGACATCATAAATATTTCTTAATAGCTCTCATGGAGCCTTTTCAAAATAGAAGACGAATTCAGGAGTATAAAAGATGGTTGAACATGGGTATAACATGTGTAAATATTAATAATAAAATATGATTTTTCCTGAGAGAAGGAATTGACATGGAAGTAATAAATGATGAGGAGCAGCAGGTCACCATAAAAGCTACTTTTCTGGATAGTCAGGAAAAAATGTTGATTACTATTGTATATGCCAAGTGTACAGAGCTAGAAATACGAAATTTGTGGAGTGATATTTACAGGATTGTTGATATTAATATACCATGATTGATAGGAGGGGATTTTAATACTATATTAAATGAAGAAGAAAAGATTGGTGGATTACCAGTAACTCTACATAAAATGGAGGATTTTGCATTTTGTGAGAATTCCTGTGATTTAAAAGAAATTCCTTTTAAAGGAAGTCCTTTTACTTGGAGGAATGGTAGAGCAGGAGTTGATTGTATTTTTGAGAGGTTAGACAGACTGTTGGTCAACTCTCATATACTGAATTGGTTACCTAATTTAAGTGGAACATTTGTCAAGAACAAGTTCTGATCATGCCCCTTTGTTCTTGACGATGAATAGAAAAACCTCAAACATCATAAGGCTTTTTAAGTTCTTAGCTTTTTGGGTGGAGGATGAAACGTTAAAGCAGGTTATGTCTCAAAACTGACACACAAATGAGAGTGGGAACATTTTCTGGATTTTTAAAAATAAGTTGAAGAATCTCAAAAACGTTTTGAGAATTTGGAGCAAACAAAGATTTGGTGATATTTTTCAGCAACTGAAAATTTGGGAAGAAATCATGAAGCTAAAGAAAAAATTATTTGAGTAGGATCCATCCTTGGTCAATAGGATGGTTTTGCAGAAAGCCCAAACAGAGTTAAGAAATATCGCCATTTTGAAGAGGAATTTTGGAGACAAAAAACTGAAATCACATGATTTGATAAAGGAGATAAAAATATAAGATTTTTCCACAGTCTGGTAAAGGGGAGAAGGAGAAGACCACAGCTAAATAGAGTCAAGAACGTTGAAGGAAACTGGATTGATAATGCTAAAGAGGTTGCAGATGAAACATTCAATTTTTACAAGAATCAGTTTAGCCAAGAGGGGGAAAGATCTAATTTTGATTTACTAAACCATTTGCCAAAAATGGTAACAGCTGCAGAAAATAGTGTTCTGATAGAAATCTTAACCTTGGATGAAGTTCACAAGGCTGTTTTTAGTTTTAATGAAAGCAGTGCATGTGGGCCAGATGGGTTTTTAGGGTTATTTTATCAACACTACTGGGAAATAGTGAAATATGATGTTCTTAAAATGGTGAGAGATTTCTTTAAAGGTAATACTCTCCCAAAGAGTCTTACTCATACCAATCTGATTCTTATCCCTAATAAGAAAGTGGTTGAAGGATTCACTGTCTTGAGACTAATCAGTCTCAGTAATTTCATTAATAAAGTAATATCTAGAGTGTTCCATGAGAGATTGGAGGGATTGTTACCTAAATTGATTTCCAAAAATCCATCAGGTTTTCTTAAGGGAAGAAGCATTGTTGAGAATGTTTTGTTAACAAAGGAGATAGTAGCTGATATAAGATTGAGAGGTAAGCCTGCAAATATGATGATAAAACTAGATATATCAAAGGCTTATGATAGGGTTTCCTAGTTTTTTCTTACTAGAGTGATGAGAAAGATGGGTTTTTCAGAACTGATTATTGACATGATTTAGAGATTGGTGGCCAATAATTGGTATTCCATTATTATAAATGGAAAATCCAATGGTTTATTTCATTCTACCAGAGGAATTAAACAGGGTGACCATTTGTCACCTACTTTGTTCATCCTTACATCAGAAGTTTTATCTAGGGCTCTGAACTTTCTCTGTGAAAATGGTAGATATCATGGTTATGGTTTACCTAAGTGGAGTAGAGAGATAAATCATTTGGTCTATGCAGATGATACCATCATATTTACATCGGCTGATAGGTATTTTTTAGAGAAAGTGATGAAAATTCTTAAAGAATATCAACAAGTATCTGGACAGCTCATAAATGGTCAGAAAAGTAGCTTTTATATGTTAAAAAGACTGGCTAACGAGTTGCAAAATGAGGTAAAATTAATCACAGGTTTTCAATATGGAGTTTTCCCCTTTTCATACTTAGGTTGTCCTATCACACATGCTAAGAAAAGGAAAGCATACTACAATGAATTGATCAAGAAGGTGAAAGGGAGGCTTCAGAACTGGAAAGGTAAGTTGTTTTCATATGGTGGCAAGGCCGTACTAATTAGCATTGTTTTGCAAAGTATATCGTTATATCTGTTGTCTGCAGTGGTTTCTCCAAAGATGATTTTGTATGAACTACACAAAATCTTTAACAGATTCTTATGGATTAGTAAGGATGAGGGTAAAAGTAAACACTGAATTACTTGGGACAAAATGTGTTATCCAAAGGAGGAAGGGAGATTGGGATTTAGATCCCTTTTTGACATTTCTAAAGCCATGTATTATAAGCTATGGTGGACTTTCAGAACCACAAGATCATTGTGGATTGATTATATCTGGAATAAGTATTGCAAAAAGGTTATTCCCATACTAGTCCAATGAAAATGGGGATCTCAAATTTGGAAGAAAATGCTAGAAGCTAGAGATTCCATGGAACAGGAAATATGGTGGGAGCCTACTATTGGTTCATCAAGCATTTGGCTTGATAATTGGATAAAACTTAGGGCTTTGTACCATGTGGTAGAATTAGATTTTGAGATAAAGAAAAAATCAGAAGATATTAATCATCTGATGGATGAAAATGAGTGGAATTTTCAGAAGTTGATAGATGTATTGCCTTATGATATAGCCCAGCATGTACAAGAGAATATCTTCATCAGTAAGGAGGCTTCACCATGGGATATTCCATGGTGGATGCCAACATCTACAGGTAAATTTACTATGGCAAGTGCTTTTCAATTGTGTAGGCAGAGAAAAGACACTTCTGGGGATTTGAAATATGTTTGGACTAAGAGAGTGCCTTTTAAAATTAATTTCTTTCTTTGGAGATTGTGGTTATTTAAAATTACTACTGATGAAGTGTTAAAAAGGTGTGGTATCAATATAGTGTCAAGATACAGATGTTGTTCATCACCTCATTTAGAAACTGTACAACATATTTTTGTCACAAGTGAAGCTGCAGAAAGAATTTGGAGGATTTTTCCGTTTTCTCAAGAGTGGATGGACCTTTTGTGCAATGGCCTCAAACAATCAAAAAATGGTGGAATGTAGAATGCACAAACAGATTAAAACCAATTATCTGTGCTGTCCCAGGAATGGTTTATTGGCATATGTGGAAGGGTAGAAATAAGGTGAATCATGGAGGGATAGTTAATTGGAGGATTGTTATATATAACATTTCAAGAAATTTACAACTTTAGGCCTCTATTTTATACCCTTGGATACAGGAATACCGCAAGAATGACCATTGTAGGTGGATTTGCTTCAAAATTATAAACCTGCAGTGAGAACTACACGTTTTTTTGGGGAAATTTCCTAGCAAAAATTGGTTCAAATGTAATTCGGATGGGTCTTCTAAAGGTAACCCTGGTCCAAGTTCAATAGCTTTCTGTGTTAGAAACCATGAGGGTGACATATAGGTTGCTTTGTGTAAGCAAATAACAGACATCGCTAGTTTATTTTCATAAGTTCTGGCTATGAAAGAGGGTTGTGATTACTGTTTTGACCACTATTTGTTACCACTCATTCTAGAAACAGATTCCTTAGTACTCATGAAGATAGTGAGAAGAGAATGAGAATGTCCATGGAACATTGTGATGTTAATCAGGAGAATAAGAAACTAAATAAAGGGAGGACAGCTGCAGATTACTCACACTTTCAGAGAAGGAAATGCCTTGACAGATTTTTTAACTAACCAGTGTTTTAGTTTTGCAGGTACACAAGTTTATAATTCATTTGCAGAATTACCACAAGAGGCAAAAAGTCGATGTTCCACAATTAAGAATTAAGAGGATGAAGCAAAAAGATTCAGATTAACAACAGAGTCAGAATAAAGCTTCAAAAGAGATTGCTTCGCATTTAAAGATAGATTCAATCAATGAAAAGTAATGCAGTAGATACAAGAAATACAACAAAAGCACAACAAGATATGGAAGAAAACAGGTACACATAAGTAACGCATTTAGAATCTGTTAGGGTGGTATCAACCCCAAATGGAGTTTATTCCCTTGAAGATAATAGATGAGGAGTGCAGTACCTTAGAATATATTGGCCATTAACGGATCTGAGCTCAAACACCAAAAAAATAATAAGCACAACTTGGATATAATTTCAATCGAACTTGAATACACAACACCTGGTGAGATTTTAAGGTGACTTGAGTTGTATTTGGTTCAAAGCAGCGTATCTTAAAGTTTTGATTATTTGAAGCTCAAGATTGAACTACAGAGAGGAACAAGAAGATAACTCAGAAATGATGAAAATTATCTGATTAGATGCGAGAGTCGATGACATCGGAACAATAAACAGATCGAACGGAGATGTGAAGAAGAAGAAGAGCAGTACACTTTCCACTTTCCCTATTTTGTCTTCAGAATTAGAAAGTCTTTGACTTGCCTACTTTTGTTAGAGTAATTGAGCTTGGGTCTTGCCTGACGTAAGTCCTTTGTACAAATTTGTTTTAACATTTTAATTTGTACAAAGGCCGATCTTTGATTTAAAAAAAAAATATTATTTTTTTAAAAATAATTTTTTGGTGGTTCGTTAGGACCTTTTTATGATAACATAGACCCAAAATGTTCAATATAAAATAGACTAGGCCTAAAATCAGATCCATAAAATACCCGGCCCAAACAAAAGAGGAATCTAAGAAGTTTCCTAATTGTCTAAGTTAGGATTTGAGTAAAAGAGTATCAAGTACTCCTTTTCTCTTCAATCTTTTCTCTTTTGTCGCTATTGTCTCCTTGTTTTTTATTATTAAAAAATAATGCTGCTCTATTTTAATTTTGTAAAATTTTGGCTGGTTTATTTCTTTAAAAAAAATTTGGCTAGTTATTTTTTTTTTTGCTGCTCCATTTTTATTGAAATTTTGATACTTCATTCTGTTATAAAAAATTGCTCTTCTTTTGTGTTTTTTCACTGCTTTTTTATATTTTTTTTTTGCAGTTTCTTTTTTCTTTTTTAAAAAAAAATCTATTTTTTGGTATAAAAATAGCACATAGCTACTCCGCCGAAATTAATTCCAACAAAATGGTCAATGATTTAGCAATTTCAAAAGGTAGTCATTTTGATCTTTGCCTTTTTTTTTTTAAATTTTTTTCTTATTTTATTATTTAATTTCTAATGTCAATTATTTTGGGTATTGATTTTGCCATTTTCAAAAAGTAGCCTTGGCATTTTGTTCGTTGCACCACTTTATTCTTAGAACTTTTCCTAATTCATCTTTTGTTTTTAATTGTTGGTCCGTTTCTATTTTTAATGCTCCATTTTTATTAAAATTTTTTGCTGCTTCATTTTGTTATTAAAAAAGCGTTGCTCTTATACGTCTTTTTTACTGCTTTTGTATTTTTCTTTACAATTCTTTTTTTTTTTTAAATTATTCTTTTAATTATATTATATTAAAATAATACAACACATATAAAAATATATTTAATTTAATACAATAATGATATAAATATATTTATGCAATAGTCATATAATTTCTATGCACATTCTGTACACATACATATATTTTATAATAATTTTATAATTTCTATACACATTATATACAAAAAAGGCCATATACTATACCATATTGATACAATCTTTATACCATATCGTTATAGTCCCTATAACTATATTTATATAGTCTTTATACCATATTGATGCAATCTGTATGTCATATTGATACAGTCCCTATACTATATTTATAGATATATAAACAATGTACATTTGTAGATTATTATTTAGATACATATTCTATACAATAATGATGCAATTTCCATATAGTTATATAATTTTTATACAATTCTAAAGTTTTGATACACATTTGATACAATACTTATATGATTTCCTTACACATTCTATACAACAATTATACAAATTTTATACATATTCTATACGATCTTTGATTGCAATTATTATTTGGATATGTATTTTATACAACAGCTACATAGTTTCTATACACATTCTATACATATGTATTTTATATAACAACTATACAATTTCTATACACATTCTATGCATTGTTTATCTATATCTTATACATATACATATTAAATATAACTATACAATTCCTATACATGTATCGTATATAGGTACATATTCTTTATAGTAATCATACTATTTTTATATAATTGTATTTAATTATTATTTTTAAACATATTTTGTAGAGTTTTCATATATATATATATATATATATATATATATATATCTTATATTGATACATATTCTATTTAATAATTATATATTTTTATACAATTATACTTAATTATTATTTCTTTAAATAAAAAAAGCAAAATATTTTCCAGTTAAAATTTTTGTAGCAAGTCTGTTATGAAGACTTTTAGCAACAGCTATTATTGTGGCTATAAATTACTCTTTTGGCAATAAAATTATGTTGTTCACCTTTAGCAACAACTTAAGAATGGTTGCCATACACAGGATTCACACTTTCTTCAAGAATTTTTACAAATATATATATATATATATAGAGAGAATAAATAATGAATATATTACCAATAAGGTCAATACATAAAACAGATGCATTAAATATTTTATCTCAATTTTTAATACTCCTAAAAATATATTTGCTTACTACAAAATAATTTGAAACATCGAATATCCATGATCACTAAATTCTAATCTAATACTAATCGTTGTCAAGCATAAGTTAAAAAAAATTAAAATATTTTTAGAAAAATGTCGAATGACCCAATTAGTTGGAAAAGGATAAAAATGATTGAAATGACCCAATGACCATCGAGTGGCATCAGTTTGGCCGACATGACATAAAATGTCCATAGGCCAAAACTTGGGCCATTTAAAATGGGTCAGGCCATGTCATTTTTCCTTCTTTTAATTATATCATACTGAAACGGTACAATACATATCTATATATACGCAATATAATATAATAGTGCTATAAATATTTTTATAAAATAATGATATAAATATTTGGGTAACTAGCTTGTACATTAATTACCAAGTGAAACAGTTACAGATCTATAGCAGCTTTAACAAAAATCTGTTATCTACAAAGAAACTCAAAGACTAACAATTCTATACTTAATTAAACTAAAAACATAGTTATTGCAGCCTAGTTCTAAGACCTAAAGCTCTCACATTACAAAGATAAGCTATCTCCTGGGCCAAGGATTCCCAGTGCCTACTCTTTCTTCGTACAAACGATTGTTTTTTTTCAATCATAGTGCGTGTATAAATTAAGCGTAGACCATCCTAAAGAGTTGTGCTTATGAATATTTGCCTTAGACTTTTTAATCATCCAATCCTCATGTTCCTCCCATGTAGTAGCATAAAAAACGATCACCTCTATCCATTATAATAATCTATGCCATAAATTCCTCGAGAATCACAATGAACAAACAGGTGTGTTCATGTTTCCTGGTTACCTGTACAAAACTTGTAGAATTTATCAATATCTAATCCCTATTTGAGTAGTTGATTATTAGTTAATAATCTATTTTGAATCTGCAACCATAACAAAAATTTGGCCTTTGGCCTAACTCCATTACCTAACATCAAACATTTCCAAGCCACCCTAGTTCCTTCACCAAGCAAATGTAAATATATCTGTCAGATTGTTACCTTACATTGCTGTCCCATCAAGTGTATTTGCATCAGTAATTGTCTGCCAGCAATGACCTTTCTGACCATTCAAGAAGCTTGCTATGGAATAGAAATTATAGAACCTTAAGCAAACTTAATGAAAAAGCTATAAATCCAACATATCTAAAGCTTGTCATTTTTGTGAGCTAAGTTCCAATAGGTTTTGACTAGTGAAACCTTATTCCAAATACAAATGTTGATAAGATTGACACCTCTACTAAATAAGGCATACACACTTTATCCAAAGAGACGAGAGCTTTTCTGGTAATAATACTTGCCCCCTGATCATACATAGCTTCAATAGTAGGCTTTAATAAGTTTCAAGACTTTAGAGGGGATAAGGAACAATTGGGATCAATAAGTTTGTATACCAAACAAGACTGGTTGTACTAACTGCACTTCCCGATATAAGATAGTTCTTTAGAAGTCCATAAGGCTATTCGAGCAGTAATCTTGTCTATTAGAGGACTCTGTTGTAAGATACTCAATTTCTTTGTGGATAAAGGGATTCCCATATATTTGAAGGTTTGTTTTCCAATCTGACCCTAAACTTCTGTATCAAAGATGTCCTTTTCTGTCCAGTCATATCACCACAATAAAAGCTATTTTTATCTATGTTGTTATGAGCCCTGAAGCTTGAGAAAATCTTTGAAAATAAGAAAACAATGCTAAAACAGAGGCTAAGTCTCCTCTCTTAAAAACAAGTAGATCATAGACAAAATATAAGTGTGTAATCCCTAATCTTGCATATTTAGGAAGGAATCTGAACTAATGATTCTCCTTTAACTCAGACAGGCTTCTACAGTTTTACTAAGAAATTTCATAGCAATGGCAAATAAAAATGGAGATATAGGGTCACCTTGTTTCAGTCCCTTAAAAATATTAAAGGGAGGAGTAGGCTCTTCATTTATCAAAATAGAGTAATTAACAGTGCACACATATTCCATTATCTATTTCACAAATCTCTTGAGAAATCATAAAGCCTTCATAAACTGCTTTAAGTAAATCCATTCCATAGAATCATGGAATTTTTAAAGGTCCATTTTGAGCATACACTAGGAGAGATGTGTTTTATATAGCAGGCCTCACAACTCATTCGCCAAGTTGATGTTATCTTCTATCTTTCTTCCAGGGATAAATTCGAATTGAGCTTCACTAATTGTTGATGCAATTGACTTTTGCAACCTGGATGCGAACACCTTTGTAATGATTTTGTACAAAACTGAGCAACAAGCAATTGGTCTACACTCAAGGTTTCTGAATTAGGAGTTTTAGACACAAGAGTAAGAAGGGTGTAATCATACACATTCTATACAATAATATATATATATATATATACATATACATATTTTGTACAACAACTATACAATTTCTATACACATAATATCTAGTTTCTATACGTATATCTTATATTGATACATATTCTATACAACTGTTATACAGTTTCTATACAATTATATTTAATTATTTTAAACAAAAAAAAGATTTTTTAATCAAAATATTTTTTGTAAAAAAATGAAAAAAGAAAAACCAAAACATTTAAAAAGAAGGTTCGAATGAACCAAATTGAAAAAGCACAAAAAATGATCAAAATGGAACAAGAAGGAAGGGGAGAACTGAAGTAGCCCAATTGCCACTGGATGACAATAGTTTGGGCCGACTGGCCATAAAATTTCATAGATTCAAACTTGGGCGAATATCTTTTTGAGTGGCCAGTCTGTGTCCTTTTCCCAAAAGAATATTTCAACTTCAAAGGACTTATCAAATGAAAATTCTATACTAAAATTGGTTCTTAATATATTTAATTAACAAGCATATTACATAGAGCCACAAAAATATATATGTGAAAGAAATATATAAAAGATTTAGTGGATCTGTTCAAATATCGAGAAAAAAATTAAAAACTTAGGAAGAACAAAAAAGTCTTAAAAGTGTCAAAGAAGATAAATGTTCTCACACTGCCATGAAAATTTCATTGAAAAAATTACATAAAAAGCTAATGATAAATTTTTTCCAATATTGAGTTTCAATCACTTATCTTCATCCTTCATCTACTGAAAACGCCATTCAAGTTAATTTGGTGAAAAAAAATTTCTCATTTTTTCAAGAGGTGAGTTAAATGTTGAAATAGATTTTAACAAGATTACTTTATCTTAGTTTTAAAATACATCTATTGTGTTTTTTTTTTTTTTTTTTTTTTATCTTTTTTATGACTTCCAATGATTTACCGTCATTCACTTTAGGTGTTACTCAAATTGATAAGAACATTATTGATTCTTCAAGTTATGAAGTGGTGGATTTTGTTTTGGATATTTTGATAACATTTTTGAAAATTTTCATAAAAATAGATCAAAATATCGAAATGACCCCGCAAATATGTAGAAGCTTCGAAAAGATTACGTTGCTCAAATTGAGAAAATAGACATGCACTGAGGAGGGCGATACAAGGAAAATGCACAATTACTCCTCAAATGTGGTAAAAACATCAAAATTTTTAGTTAATGTGTATGATATTTTATAAGATCTTAATACATTTAATATTTTTGTTAGCTGATATTTTTGATACATTTTTTTGTTGATACTTTTGTTCCTATATAAAGGCTTGTGAGCTTTATCCTAATTCAGATATTTATTGCATTTGATACATTTAATAGATTTAAAGATTGTTAACTCAATTGATATTCTTATCTATTTGATACATCTGATACATTTTGATAGCAGTTATGCACTGGAATGTGCAAACTTACTGTACATATGTTTGATACATTTTGATATATTTATATGTATAAATACTGTATATGTATCAACATGAGAGTTTTATATATTTGATATATATCAAAATGTGGTATATTATTTTATGTCCAACCTAACCTTTTCTCTGGTAATTCTACAGAACATCAGCTTGGTTTAAAAAATTAGCCTTCACATAACTTAAGGTACTGTAGTGTACATAATCATAAGATTGTGTCAAATCTCAATACAGTTCTCAAGGAAGAAGTAATTAGAATATTCTGTCGTACCTATTTTGAATCATATCTTAATATAACCAAAGGCAACTCTAATCAGTTGCTAGGTGTTTAATGACCTTGGAGGTAGAATATGATAATCCTGACCAAATAAGGATCTATGTTAACAATACCATCCTTAGATTTTTAATTTATGAGTTTGCTCCTGTCACCGAATTAAAATGCTCCAATAATGAAACGATTTCAACTACTCAAATCTCTCTCCTTGTAAACTCCAGAGAAAGTATTTTTTCCAAAAGTTCCACAAATGTGAAGAGAGGTGAGTTGGTTAAATTCTCTGAAAACATAAAGTGGGATAACAATATTTAAGATGCAGTCAAAATTGATATTTTATACTTCATCCACACTTTCATTTACTCTCAATTGGACAATGTCAATACTTGTAACGACTGCTTTTTGTTGAAATATGTGTTTCTATGTGATTTGACTATTTTATCTATTTTTATATTTGTATTGTGATATTTCTAGGGTATGGGGGTGATTGACATGGTTTACGATGTATTTTGGTACCATTTATGTGATATTATGGCTTTTGATGGCTTCGAGAGCCTTATTTTGAACTTATATAGATATCCTTTGATCCGTGCAATGGATGAATGAATGAACTAAACTATTAGCTCCAAAATATCGATTTTAGGTTAGGTAGACCTTTGGTTCAGATCCCGGTGCACTTGAGCTTATTTCGACGTATTTGCCGAAAAGTTGAAAAATTAGAAATATGAGTGTGAGACCCATATTTAGTAAAAATAACCTCGTATGGAAAATTTGACTTCACCAAATGATTCAGAATGTTGATTTTAGGGTGGTAATATATTTGGTGTGATTTTATGGCTTTTTAATCTCATTTTATTCCTCGATTTGGAAAATTACGATTTCGGATTTTGGGGGTCAACTTTGTGAAAATGATATTTTTTTTGAAAATTTGATATCACCATTAAATCCTAAGCATCTATTTTAGTGTGGTTGCATAGTTCGTTTGCGTATATCGGACTCCGAACAAATTTCGGGCACCTCGTTGAAATCCGTTTGGATTTAGAAAAATCTGCACTGCAATATATAACAAAATTTTTATCTCTTTTCAGCCCATTTTATCCATTCTTTCACTTGCCTCTTGAGAGTTAAACCCTAAAATAGTGTGAAACTTAAAAGTGAAACTTGTGGGAGCTACATTAACATCTATTTCTTGATTCTCTTATGGATTTAAGGTAAGAATTCACCCTTTTCTTTGTAAATTTCTTGATTAATTTCTCAAAACCCAAAAATCTAAGGGCTTGAATTTAAACCTCAATTTCACTCTCACTTGAATAATATTTTAATCTTATAATTTCTAGTTTTTCATCAATTTAGCCTTCAAAACAACTTTGATTCGTTATTTTAACCCAGATTTCAAAGATTTTACTCGGTAAATCTTAAAAATAGTTTTTCTTCGGTTTGAACCTCATCTTGACTCAATTTGACTTAGGTTTCCAGCTGTAGGTTCCTAAAAATATGGGAAATATATTTTTAAAGTAAAGTTATAATTTTTTCCTTCCTTTTCAAAAACCCATTCGGGGGATTCGTTTTAACCCCGAATCAAAAGTAGTCAATATGAAGGTCGTTTATTTTGTTTTGATGCATAGAAGATTCCTTATTTGAGTTTTAGTGAAGTGCGGGATTGTTCGTGAAAAGTCAGATCGTGGGTTCAAAGTGTAGCGAACCTGTTTCGACATTCTAGGTAGGTTATAACTTAATTTTTTTGGACTGAGATGGGTAGTAAGTGATGGTATAAAATACATGTTAAGGTTGAGAACTAATAATGAAAAATGGCTATCTATGTGTTGTGCCCGTGTAGGGGCCAATATGTGAAATAATTTTTGAAATTGCGATATTACGTGATAGTTTTGATCGTGTGGGATCTTATATAATGTTGATAGACTTGAATACAGATGAATAATTGTATTATGTTGTTGAAAATGCCTATTGGGGTACCTTTGGAATATTGTGATATATATTCATACTTCTAGCATATGAAAACATGTGGAATTCATGGATAAATGGAAGTACTAAGTGGATATTGGCTCATGTAGTAATGAAAATGTATCATTGTGGTTGGTTGTGAAAATATATCATGTGGTTGGTTGTGAAAATACTTATTGTGATTGGGTGTGAGAATTATATCCTAATAGCATACTCATTTATGAAACAAATGGTACCACCGTGGCAACACCTGAGAAATACTAGCAACACTTTTTTATGACAGAAAATAGGACATCTTATAAAACTCTCCCCGAGGGTTGTACTGGGGAAAAGATATGGATATATATATATATATATATATATATATATATATTTGGATTGTATATGGGTTTGCGAACTGATAGCCTAAAGAAAGGCTAAAACAAGAAATTGACACTAGATATGCAAAAATCAGCAAGCACATAAAGAGAAAACAACACTTAGAAAGGAGATGAAGAAGAAAGATTGTATAAATGTAAAGATAGTAGAGTGACCCTTACTTTCACTAGATGATTAACAAAAGGAGATGTATCAAATCTCCAATCACACCTCACAAATGAAAGTTCAAACCACTCTCTTAGGTAGATACAAAGGGAGTCACCTTCCCCAAGCACCAACCTTTTATGCCAATTTGTCAACACAAGTGAAATCCATCACTTAGTGTAAACCCTAATTTCAGATTCTCTCTCTAAGAGAGGAATAAAACTATAACTAAAGAGTATCTCTCAATAGTTTCATCAAAGTCTCAGGAAAATACAAGCTAAAGGGTCTATTTATACTCATTACAACCAAATGGCAAAAATGCCCTAAATGAGGGGCCTATGGAGTGTTGTTTTAGAGTGTAAAAGGTCCATCATGCCCTTAGTAAAAGACGCCTCTTGAGTGTAAGGAACCTCCTCCTTTCTTCACTTGGACAAGGCTTTGTAATGGTTCCAAAAGGTCTTCAAGCACTTGCAAATCCGAGACTTCATCCTTTGACAATCCGAAGCTTGAACCTTCTACAAGACCTTGTAAACCTTGTACTCTTTATGCTCATATTACGAACCCCCCATGGGTCTCACATTGGGAGGTTTGGTGTACGCGAGGTTTGTGCAATAATCTTGAAGGTTGTGCGACGACCTCATGCATCATCATCATCATCATCATATACGTTGTACTTGATTTATTGCATTTATGTTATGCTTGTACTGTCGTATTGACTTGTCATCTATTTATTTGTCCTATATTCTGACTTATTAATGTCTAATTATTCTATCTTGCTTTATTTGTACTTGATGATTTTGATTATACATGTTCTTCTTTTGTTCTACTTGTATGTGATATTATGTATATTTGTATTCCTATCGAGTGTGTTGTTTTGTTATGCGTGGATATTATAGAACTATTAGTGCAAGGCGGTGTGGGCTACCTTTGTGGGATATTTTATGATTGCAGGTGACGTGCCCATAGTGTATATTTTGTATGCTTTATTTACTACTTTACTTGGTTGACCTATGATACCTACTGAGTATAAGTGGATTGTACTCATGCCTATTGCACCCTTTCAGTGTAGGTCCTAGCTCGAGTGCGCTTCAACTCGCTTGACTCGAGCGATTGTTGGAGCTTCCAAGGTAGTGGTTGGATATTTAAGCATCCGTAGTTCACCTTTATATTTCTATAGTTGTTATGTATTTATTAGTATTCGGAGACAAACATTAACCTTGTGTAGATATTTCTGATGTATTTGACTCATGATTTGTGTTAGTAGTTCTTACACTATTGACACCTGGTTATAGGAATGTATCATATTTGGATATGTTCGTTCCGCATTGTTATAATTATTTATAAGGTTCGGCTTTATTCTAAAAGCCTTACCTTGGGGTATTTTTGTCTCCTTTTCTCTTTTTGTATCAGTTTGGGTTATAGGCTTACTTGTCAAGGTACGCAATGACAAGTTCCATCATGACCCTCATTTTTGGGTCGTGACCATTTTGTATTAGAGTAGCCAGGTTTATTAGTATCAATAATGTAAGAACAAGATGTCTAATAGAGTCTCACGAATTGGTATGTAGACATCCATACTATCTTTGAGAGGGTATAGAATGTCATTACGAAACCTCCCTTATTTTTTTTAACTGTGCAAAGTTCTTTTATACCTTGTGTTCTGAGTTGTGTTTCACTCTTTCTGCAAAGATGGTGTAGACTAGGTCCTGCAAGGTCAGAGATGCAGGGCCTTCTCCCAGAGGGCTAGCCTTAAGTTGTGGATGAACTCGAGGAAGTAGATGGGCTCGTGGATCAGCCCCATCCAGGAGGAGTGCTAAGGGACTCTTCTCTAAGCCTCGTGTTGGCTACTTCTCATATGGTTATGTTTGGAGCATTTTTTTAGAGCATTGTGGATTATGCCAAGATGATAGAGGGTCTTCTTCGAGTATCTTAGGGTGGTGCCAATAAGTTGCACTATTTCGGAGAGTTCAGAGGTAAGTCTCCCTATGATAGAGAGTTTAGAGGTTCTCATAGATATCAAGGAAGTCCAGTACAAGTGGCCTTACAGAGTTCAGGTGGTGGATCTTTGGGTTCAATAGTTCAGGGTGGTTGTTAGAGCCTAGTTATACCTTCTTCATTGGAGTCAGGCCGTAAAGGTTGCTTTATGTGTGATGAGGTTGGCTATTTGGCCAAGGACTGTCCCTGCTGTCTGATTAGAGCTACTCTTATTAAAGTTATGAGAGGTAGAGATTTTGCCAGATGTGTGAGGGGTAAAAGTAGTGTAGCCCGCGATAGTGGTCGTGGGGCTATTCATCCAGTTGGTGGCTGTGGTTAGTGTTATGCTATACCCGTTAGGCTAGAGGCAGAGGCATTTGATGCTGGGATCACAGGCGTCCTCCCCATTTGTTTCATACCTGCATCTATGTTATTTGATCCTGAATCGACTTATTTTTGTATATGTCTACATATTTTTCTTTGGGTTTTGATTCTATTAGCGAGCCTCTTTCCATGCCTATTCGTGTATATACCCCTGTAGGAGATTCTTTAGTGGTGGATCGGGTGTACCGATCTTGTGTTGGGACTTTTTATGGATATGAGACTTAGGCCGATTTGATTGTGTTAGATATGTTTGACTTCAATGTTATTTGGGTATGGATTGGTTGGATCCTTGTCTGCTGTCTTAGATTGTTTTATTAAGACCGTGACTTTAGCTCTACCGTGTGTACCAAGGATAGCTTGGAAGGGTGCACTTCATTCAGGTCCTAAGAGGGTTATCGCTTATGTTCGAGCTTGTAAATTAGTTAAGAGGGAATGTTTATATTACTTGGTTTATATTCGTGACACCAGTGTTGTTTCACCTTTTTTCTTGGATTCTCTTTGTGTTGTCCATGATTTTATGGATGCGTTTCCTACGGACTTAACTGGTATGCCCCCGGATCAAAATATTGATTTTGCTAGTGATGTTGAGCCGGACACCAAGCCTATTTCTATTCCTCCTTATAGGATGTACCCAACAGAGTTGAAGAAAATTGAAGGATCAGTTGCAGGAGTTGTTGGATAAGGGATTTATCTGACCTAGTATTTCACCTTGGGGTGCACCGGTTTATTTTGTAAAGAAAAAGGATAGGTCTATGCAGATATGTATTAATTATCGATAGTTTAAGAAGGTGATGGTTAAGAATAACTATCCTCTTTCTTGCATTGATAATTTATTTGATCATCTTCAAGGTGCTGCGGTGTTTTCAAAGATTTGAGGTTCGGTTATCACTAGTTGAGGATTAGAGCTTCGGATATTCCAAAGACAACTTTTCAAACTCGATATGGTCATTATGAGTTCTTGGTCATGTCCTTTAGGTTGACTAGTGCCCCTTCCGCATTCATGGAGTTGATAAAATGGGTGTTTCAATCGTATCTCGACTCCTTTGTTAAGTATTTATAGATGATATCTTAGTGTATTCCAAGAGTGAGGTTGAGCATGAGGAGTATTTGCAGATTGTACTTTAGAGATTGAGTGATGAGAAGTTGTAACTTTGTTATTTCTTTTTCCTCTAAAAATTCATGAAAAAAAGAGAGAGAATTTTGTTGGCCCTTTTGTGGCCAAACATCATGAACTATGCATAGCTGATTCTTCTCTCTTGGGGGTGAGATACGTAGGTGCCCTTCTTGGGTTTGGTGATCTTTATAATTTTTTTTTAAAAAAAGATATTGAACTCTAACGTTTTTATTGTTTCTATTGTTGAGTTAGTTTAAGGTGGTTGGTTTGTGGCATTTTGGCTTGTCCTCCATATTACACCAAGTCGAGGAGAAAGTTATGGCCAACAAGAATATCGAGGTTATTGTCACTAATCAGGTAGAAATTTTGGGGAATGAGAATTTAGGACCTAATGAAGAGATTCGGAAATTAAGGCAGCAAATGATAGAAATGCATCGAGTTTGGCCTAACGGGTTGCCTCCTCCTCCAATTCAAATGGATAATCCAAAAAATTCTTCTAGCTTGCTTCCAGTGTCACATGCATAATTCTCTATTTTTGTTGACACACCACAACATGCATCAAGATTTATTTTGGCAATATTCCTCTCCGAGCTTCTCAAGACAAAACTACCATCTACTCAGTTCCACCTGTAATTCCTATTTTTTCTGCTCCACCCTCACATGAAGCTCTTACTTCAGATGTCCATCCAATGGTTGTGCTTCCCTACTCTGCAATCGATCCTGTCTTGAATATTTTTAGTAATCAACATTATGCTCTTGAGCCCACGAGTAAGTTGATTAATCCTTACGGATACACTCAACTACCCGAATTTTCTCTTAACACTGAGAAGTCTATTATGATAGAAGAACAAGAAGAGGTGACCAAAAAATTGAAAAATTTGAAACTAGCTATGAAGAACTTCCAAGGAGTTGGGGATATAAAAGTGTCTCATATAAAGACTTATATATGTTTCAAAGTTTTAACCTCCCTCTTGGCTTTAAGATATCGAAGTTTGAGAAGTATGATGGACACGACGACCCTATATCACATTTGAGACGTTACTGTAACCAATCAAGGGGCACTGGAGGGAAGAAATAATTACTCATGGCTTATTTCGATGAAAGTCTTTCAAGTCTAGCTTCAGAATAGTTTGTTGGTCAGGACATTGACATATGGAATAGTTGGGATTACTTCATGCAATAATTTCAATACAATATGGAGTTGATTCCTCGTGAGAAATCCCTAACTAATATGAAGAAGAAGAATAGTGAAAGATTCAGGGAGTATGCGATTAGATGGCATGAACAAGCTACCAGGGTGAAACCATCAATGAAATAAAGCATGATAGTCGAGTTGTTTATTCAAGCACAGGATGAAGCATATTATCAACACTTGTTACCTACCTTAGGTAAGACATTTATTGAGGTTCTCAAAATAGGGGAGATGTTTTGCAGCATTGAAAGCAACTACTCAAGCAATTCAAAAAGGGTTCAAAAAATATTGGATGGAAAGAGAATAAGGAAGATGTAACTGCTATTGTAGCTAGATGATGGGTATGTCTAAGAAGACGACGTTGTCTTTACCCTCAGTCTCAAGCCCAAGTTCGTGCTCAAGCTTTATATAGTCACTCCCAAATCCATTATACTCAATTTCCTCACCTCCATATCCAGTATATAGCACAGAACTATATGTTTAACTCCTTTTTTACTCAAAATAGCACACACCAACTCCACATAGTCATTTTCAAACTCCACAAACATACCAAAGCCCTTCTAGGACCGATTTTAGATCCTAGCCAAACAATGAAATAAGGCAGAAGCCTAGAGATAGTTTCACACCAATTAGGGAATCATAAGCCATTTTATTCCAGAGACTGAGATAGTGGGGCATGATCACTCCTCTCGTTGGATACACTCCTAACGCATATTCAAGAAATTTTGATCCTCGTGTACTATGTACATATTATTATAATGTTCACGGTCATAATATTAAAGATTGTCATGCTTTGAAAAGAGAAATAGAAAAGATGATTCAAGATATTTCGATTATGGTATAGAACATTGTCAGTGGGTAATGCTCTAATCATGCTGATGTGCAAACCAGTGGCTAAGATGTTAAGCTCAACAATTGGGAAGTCACTCATCTCCTTACGATGAAGGATTTTGGTAGTTTTTTTTTCTATTATCTGAATTATTTTAGGGTTGTAGTTTGGGATCTATCTTACTTTGTTGTTTATGTTCAAACCCTTCTATCGTTTCGTTCAACAAAATGTAATATCCCTTTTCCTTTTTATTTTATGTTGTTTGCTGGTGTTCTTTATACTGTTTATTTTATGTTGGTTCTAGTGATATGACAAGCTTGTAGAATTTGCAGTCAGATTTTAAAATCTTATTCAATTATGAAACATTGAAACAAATATTGAAAGAACAATGTGAGAAAATAAATAAAGTGTTGAGACATTGGGTGACCAAGCTGAAGCCATCCATGAATACATTAGGGCAATTATTTTGAGAATCACAAGAATAACTTGGTCATTAATTGCAAGACATATCTCAATCATTTTGATTCTGATCAAACAGTGGATGCACGATCTCAACTGTCAAGAAAAACAAAAGGAAAATTTACTCCACTAAAATATGAGTCATTCGAAGTGAGGTGCGCATAAAAAGGATGAAGTTAGATGCTTGACAAGTACAGATGAAGAAGTGATGCCATACTCAGTTAAAGTTAGTGTTGGGGAAAAGATGGTATAAATGATATTCATCTTCTACTTTCATATTGCATGCTTTGCCCTTACATTTTTGAGGATTGATATGACGAAGACATTTCATTCTGCTATCCAAACACTGTGTCATCCTTTGTTTACCCCATTTGAGCTTTAGTTCTATTTTCTTTCATAACCCTCCATTGAAATCAAGATAGAGTCAGCATAGTTCAAAATAGAGTGACACGACCTGAACCGGGGACTTGTCGTAATGGGCGATCTCAAGTCCAACTCGAACCAGAGTCCACCACCAATACCCAACCCAGCCAACCAAAATGTACCCTGAGTTGGATGAACTTTGAACATATAGCAAGAAAGAATATCCACCATGTGGTAACTTTGGGATAAGCCTATATCCGCGGCCGACCCAACCAAGTCAATCCCACCAATATCCAACCAATACAACCCAAACCAAAACCATAAACCTAAACCAAGAGAATAATCCAATGTATATATACACACACACACACATATATATATATATATATATAAAGTAACCAATCCATACCATACCCAAGTCCACAGTTGTCCATACAAAGCCTCAAGACCAAACCAAAGAGTACCTAGTTGGGACATGCCCCCAACCATAGCTAAAAAACAAAGTCTATGAAGGACAAGTAATATGTAAGGTAATCCATGACATGAAATATATGCCTTCAAAACTATGAAAGCTCACCACTTTAATCCAACAGCTGATCTTAGATCCGATCACCAAGTAGGAGGAGTAGAATGGTCGGTTCCTGCATCGCGTGGGGATACAGCCTCCCGAAGACAGGTTAGAGGGTGAAAGCTAGCATGCACTCATGATAAAGGTAAAATAATGCCAACCAGTAAAACCAAGTAAACTCACCTGATGCATAAAAACCATATATATGTATATATATAACCATGCCGGGAAAGGAAACTAGGTTTAGTATGTATTTAAAGACATTAACCTAGGTATGTCTAGCTTAACCGTCCTTAACCACCCACGGACTATATGGGTCCAGTATAATCCCCTGAACAGGCCTCGATGCGTGTAGCCACACGAACTAGAGATACCATAAGAGTAAGGGATTCCCAAGTACCCTTACCCTCCATGATACATATATATAGTGTACTTAGAGGATTCTTGTGTACCTCGTAGTATCATGAAAGGGTCACTATACCCTACCTCTCTTGTCAGCAAACATGAGTTTCCAGTGTTCGTCTATTGAACTCCCACTTTCATGGTTAGCTATCACACCCCGCCATCCTTGCCCAATTAAAACCATTTTCCGTCACCAATTTATTATAAACCATTCATTATTAACCAAGGCTATTAATAGTGGTATCGTCATACCGAATATAACTTACAAGTATTGTCCTTAGCCAAACCTTTGGAGATCAAGGGAGTCCCATGTACCTATAGATCACGTTATCTAGTTAACTTGGGAGAGTCCCTTGTACCCCACAACTATTCCGTTATCATGATTACTTGGGGGATTCCATTGTATCCCACAAGTTGGTCATTAGCATGTTCACTTGGGGGATTCTTTTGTACCCTGCAAGAAAGTTTAATTAACCATAACCGCCATTCAAACCAATTCATTATTTTATTCACTTGGGAGATTTATATATACCACGCAAGGTTTTTATTTAGACCAACCATAACCACCAAGACCTTACCATTTTACCAATCCAAACCATTAAAACCATTTAAACCATGCAAAACCATCCAAATCCATTCAGGTTTTCAGTACTAAACCATACCATGCAATAGTTCCAATGAAAGTTCAATAATAGAGTAAGAACATCCTCTTAGGCATTTTATCAAATATGTTGAGGGCATATTTGAAGAACACTTGTAGAAAACCTAGCCTCCATTCTTCAAGAGTGAGTTTGAGAGAGTATTTGACGTGTTTTGATCCTTTAACAAGTGTTATGAGAGTCCACCAAGGGTTATATAACATGGGGACATAAGAGTTTTGGTATGGGAAATGTCTGGACTACCCTCAGCTTAAAAATTGAAAACCACATTCTAGGAGGGCACGACCCCCCTATGCAAATCGTACCCTAGGGTATGAGTGGTACCCTAACTTATACCCTAGTCCTCACCAAGACCCTCCATACTTGTCCCAATATGACTACACAAACCCAAATCGTACCATAGGGTATAAGTGGTACCCTAAATTGTACCTATAAATCGTACCTTGGATAGTTTAACAAGACCACACCTAAGGCATGATACGACTTGGCATCATACCCCCCGTATCTACCAATATGACTCTTATGATGTTGAGTCGTATCTTGGGCAGAACCCAAACCAAACATACTACCCAGTAAATGAGTGAGCCACCCTCAAACTGTATCCAAGGGTACGATTGGTACCCTTGAGTCATACCAATTCTAGAAAGTCTAAAACCTAAGAAATTTTGCAATGGTCTAAAAATAGCGGTGTTTCAGTCTCCCCCACTAGGATCATTCGTCCTCGAATGACATGTAAGGGCAAAAATAAGCATGAGGTAACACATTAACACACATTAAATTTTCCTCCAACCAATATATAAAACAAGGACATAAACTTTGTTGAGAAGATCATAACATACCCTAAACATGATTTACACCCCAAGACCTTCATTCCGACCTCTAACTAAGTTAGAAAACAAAGATGCAAGAGAAACCATTCCTTTCCTCGACTATGTTAGAAACCCATGATGTTCCAAAGAACACATACCTTACACACGAGTTTCCAAAATGATGAACCAAAGCGGATACTTGGACTCCATGTCCTCTTTCACATCCCGAATGTCTTTCTCGAACTTTTAGTTCTGCCATGGAACCTTTACTGAAGCCATACCATTTTTTTGCAACCAGCAAAGTTTCCTATGCAAGATCCTCACCGGGATCTCCTTAAAGAACAAAGAATCCACGATACCAATATCACCCAAAGGAACCAACCAGAGAAGGATTACCCATACCTTTCCTCAACACAAACACATAGAATACCGGAGGAATGGAACCTACGCAAAAGAGCAAGTCCAATTCAATCTACTATTTCCTAGAGACATATCCTTATAAGATCTTGAGCCTAGTTATACACCACCTCCATGTTCAAGCCTATCCAAAACTATAAGGAGTTAACTTAGTCCACCGGGCTCTACTCGTTACATTTATCCTGAAACACTACTCTGCTCCCATCACCATTATAATATAGAAACGATATGTAAACGAAATGGAAAACCATAACCAACGATTATATCCAAAAAACCCAACATATAATTGAAAACCCAAAACCATACAACAACTATGTCATGAAAACAATTCATAAAACATGCCTTCACAAGCCTCTAAGTACCCAACACAACTATTGGTATATCTACCAATCACAACATTCAAGCCTACCGCTTATACACTCGCAGTATGATCTATCCTTCCAAAGATATAGCAACCCCTATAACTTTCATGAAGGTTTTCACTACCTATTCCTTTCCTAGCCATTTCTCATGACAACAACCTTACCTTACCTTCCTAAACCTTAACTCTAGTAGTCACCCTAGACTCTTCCCCATTTAGGGACTTCAATATTCCCTATTTCAAAATATCACCACACTTCTAAAGCCACTGTCACCCTATCACGAGAGGGGTTATTTAAGGAACCTAATTATAAGAAATATCCATGCCACCCAAGGTAAGACCCTCAAAATATGACACGACACCAAAGGCATTAAGTATTTCATAGCAACCATCTAGACCATAATAAAGAACCATCCTGACTAAACCATACCATAAAAGGATTTCTTAGGACTAGACACCAAAAGAAACATAACCATATATACCATAGGTAACGTACAATGAGGTCAAAACTCATATCCAGGGAACAAGGCAAATACTAAATGCAAACCTTAGGCAATAAGCGCTATAAGAATGCATGCAACACTAGTTGAGTACTTTCTTAATCGAGATAGAAGAGAACCACTAGAATATGCAATTCGACCTTCCCTTGAAGTCCAATGCTAGAGAAAAATCTTTAGATTAACCCTCAACCTTCGTCCTATGGCAGCTATAAGTACAATCCGCTCTAATGGGTATCACCACAGAGGTATACTAGGGATGATTGGTTCTCCTATACCTAGAACCTCATCCACCCAAATGCTACCTAGAGTCTAGCATAGTCATAAAGACCCCATCCTTTAACCCACCCAATGATTTGACCCTCAATGCATCCGTTCATCCTAAACTTCTGACCTATAAGTCATAACTTTTCCACTACTGTATTTCTTAAGCCATCAACCTCATCCCTTTCTCATACCTTATCCAACCTACCAATTTACCTTCCTACTTCTAGCATTTCTATTCCCAAGATAACATACTTCCTCCATCAAAATCAACCTTTAGGTCCACACTTAGTATCTACCAACCACTATGCACCACTAATAAAGCACCCAATATAGTATATATATAGTCCACCCCACAAGGAGGAAACTCTAAATTCCTTATCCACCAATCGACAACCTATTTATTCCCAGGGAAACCATTCTTCCTTATTCCTAAAAGTACAAAAACACGAGAAACACTAGAACATATGGAATCTTTATCTAAAAGATCCCTTAATTGTCCTTAAGCTTCTTTAACCTAACCGGAACCATTCTATAAAGAAATAATAGAAATTTGGACAAGTTTCCAAAACAAGACAAATCCTAAACCAACCCTTCTATTAGAAAGACACCATGAGGTTCGTCAGAAAGACCCTAAGAAGTTCATTCGCCATCAAAACTAAATGCAAAGAAATACCTTCTGAGTTAGGATCTTTAACCCAAACCAAAAGATAATAGAGACACTTCTTTGGAGACGAATCTATAAACTCTAAGATATATGTAACCTCTCCCTTAATAGCCAGGGAACCATCCCCTTATTCTATAACTGATTTACGATGGAGCCTAAAGATAACTTTACGGGTCCAACAATCTAAGGACATGTAGCACGAGTGCAACCAATCCATCCCTCGAATGACTTCAAAATCCACCATACCAGAGTCAAACAAATCCACTAAGACCCCTTTATTATCAAAAGATACCATACACCCTATAGACTCTATTGGCAATCGCAGAGTCGTCTACCAGGGTAGAAACAAAAGGGAAAAAGGTCTAAAATAACCTTAAGACAAAAAATAGAATACATAACCACAAATAGGGCCATAAAAGAGAGAGGGGACCTTGAACCAAGTAAGCCATTCATACCACAAAGAAAGGAGTTTTCAACATACCAGTGTCAGCATCAGATGATGCCTCAAACTCTAGAGAGATAGTTGAGTCATTGAGATAATCTCGACTAATGTCGAATCTAGAAGTAGCATCCTTTGGTACAAGATCCAGAGAAGTAGCAACTGGTACCCTATTTGCCTAAACGATAATTCTTATAGGACATTACCATTGTATGTGACCCAATTAACCATAATTAAAACACCAATTTCTCCCTTTCTTTTAATAACCACGGTGTGACCGACCATAAAATCTTTAAAAAGGATAGAATTATACCGATTGGCCTCTACTTGCCCGAGTTTGGGCACCTTGTACCAGAAAAGTATTACCTACCTAAAAATGTCTGCCTCCCAACGGATTCAGGTAGGGGGCAGTAGATATAAAATAGGCATGAGGACCCACCCAAATCTTCTTCTTGGACCACTTAGCACAATACCGTGGGCCTTTTCTTTGTCCAGGTAATTCAAGTTTCGCTTGTTAGGTGGTGCACTTTCTAACTTAAGCCTTGACTCCTAGAAGATGCACTTTTTAGTAGAGTCATTCCACTTGAACCTTAGGAGACAGACTTTCTTTTTTGGGTAATTCAAGTTTTGCTTATTAGGTGGTACACTTTCTAACTTAAGCTTGACTTCTAGAAGATACACTTTCTAGTTGAGTCGTCCCACTTGACCCTTAGGAGACACACTTCCTTGTATGGGTAGGTCAAGTTTCACTTGTTAGGTGGTTTATTTCCTAACTTAAGCCTTAACTCCTAAAAGATGAACTTTCTAGTCAAGTCATTCCACTTAACACTTAGGTGACACACTTCCTTGTCTGGGTAATTCAAAATTTTCTTGTTAGGTGATGAACTTCCTAACTTAAGCCTTGACTCCTAAAAGATGCACTTTCTATTTGAGTCATCCCACTTAACCCTTAGGAGAGACAATTCATTGTCTGGGTAATTCAAGTTTCACTTGTTAGGTGGTGCACTTCGTAACTTTAGCCATGACTCCTAGAAGATGCACTTTTTAGTTAAGTCATTCCACTTAACCCTTAGGATACACACTTCCTTGTATCGATAATTCAAGTTTCACTTGTTAGGTGGATCACTTCCTAACTCAAGCCTTGACTCCTATAAGATGCACTTTCTAGTCTAGTCATTCCACTTAATCCTTAGGAGATAAACCTCCTTATCTAGGTAATTTAGGCTTCATTTATTAGGTGATGCACTTCCTAAATTGAACCTTCACTCCTAAAAGATGCATTTTTTAGTTGATTCATTCCTTTTAACCCCTAGGAGACGCACTTCCTTGTCAGGATATTTCAAGTTTCATTGTCAGGTGACATATTTTATAACTTAAGCCTTTATTTCTAGAAGATTCAATTTCTAGCTAGAATTCTTTATTTTAATTCTATGGAGATGCACTTCCTAGTCTTGTACATTTAGTTTTATCCTCAAGAGATGTATTTATTGATTAGAGACTTGATTCACCGTTGCATTACAACATATTGCAAATAGTTGTGATTGGTTTTGACACCCACAAAAATTTTTTGATGATAAAGTGGGGCAAAAAATTTTATTCATATTATTTGTAACTTCACTTTAGGATCTTCCTAGAAAATGAGACTTTATTTTTCTGAAAAATGGAATCTTTCTTTATCATAATCTTCGTTTGGGATAATTTTCATTCTAGTTTTGATGTTAATTTCAGGATCCATCCTGGAGAATAGGGTGAAGAAATAAAAAGTTAGGAGCCCGCCTGGAGAACAGGGTGAGTGAATTGCAAGTCAGGATCCCGCCCGGAGAATAGGACGATGAAATTGAAAGTCAGGAGCCCTCTTGGAGAATAGGGTGGGGAAATTAAAAGTTAGGATCCCACTTGGAGAACAGGGTGAGGATATTGCAAGTTGGGATCTCTCCCGGAGAATAGGCTGATGAAATTGATTGATGAAATTGTAAGTCGGGAGTCTGCTCGGATAACACGGTGATGAAATTTAAAATCAACAAAGTAAGGAAATTGCAAGTCGGGAGTCCATCGGAAGAACAGGGTGATGAAATCAAAAGTCAATAGATTGGAGAAAAAGCAATTCAGGAGCCCACCTGGACAACAGAGTGAAGTTTTAGTAAGTCAGGAGCCCACCTGGAGAACGGGGTGAAGATTTTCACATTCAAGTTCAAAGTTCAGAAGTCCCACATGAAGAACATGGTCAATGTTCAAGTTCGTCTCCGACACCAAATTTGTATAGAGAAAGTATCAATTCTCAAAGTTCAACCCAAAGATGGTCAGACCATTAAAACTTTTGAAAGCATTGAAAACTCAAGTCAAGAGTTAAGAGAAACTGCATAGATAGGATTTTTGTCATTTCAATTATCTTTTTAATCTGTAATTTTTATTGTTGATGTAATGCTAGAGTCACGGACCAAAATCTCAACAGGGCCTCACTCGACTCTCTAAATCGGCATAGTCCCTCTCCTTTTCAACCCTAGAACTACATATGACTTGATTCACACATAAACCACGATAGGTAGGTTGTCCAAAATCAAGACTCGTTTGTTCTCCATCCTTCTGTTTCTTTCTTTTGAATAATGGTCGGGTCAAAATTTTTTTCTCATTGTCTACTTTTTTATTTGTAAACACAAATTTTGTATTTACAAACAAAGAGGGCACGATGTAGACACGTAATTTTCCCCCTCCAAAAGTCAATTTTATCCATTTTTTTACCTTACTTTACACCCTACCCTACCCTATTTAATAAATTTTCCACAAAAGAACAAAAAATAACAACTTACCCTAACTAATTTGGACACCTCACCACCCCTACCCACATGCCCCCTACCCTACCCCCTTTCACGTTTTCCCCCTTCCTCTTTAACAACTTCACCTCACAATTTACAGATATACACACACCTCACTATACACTCAGAGGATCCTCACTATTTCCATTCACAAAATACACAACACAAACACACTCTCACAGTTACAAAGAGCATATATCCTCATATATATACACTCACCTCAAAGCAACAATACATACCCACTCCATTATTTTAATTAAGATAACAATAACAAAACATACCACTCACTGATATCATGATGAGGAGATTGGGAAGAAAAACACAAAAAATAAATTAAGAAAATATAGAGAGATTGAATAGAGGGAGAAGAATCAATGAAAATGAGAGGGAAAACCAATGACGTGGTCACTGTTCCGGTGGTAAATCCACCACTGGCACTGCCCCCAAAATATTCTGCCATCGACTGGCACCGTTCACCTATTTCTAATCATAAATCGACCCTATTTAATAAATTTTCCACAAAAGAACAAAAAATAACAACTTATCCTAACTAATTTGGACACCTCACCACCCCTACCCACGTGCCCCCTACCCTACCACCTTTTACATTTTCCCCTTCCTCGTTAACAACTTCACCTCACAATTTACAGATATACACACACCTCACTATATACTCAGAGGATCCTCACTATTTCCATTCACAAAATACACAATACAAACACACTCTCACAGTTACAGAGAGCGTATATCCTCATATACATACACTCACCTCAAAGCAACAATACACACCCACTTCGTTATTTTCATTAAGATAACAACAACAACACATACCACTCACTAATATCTTGATGTAGAGATTGAAAAGAAAAACACAAAAAATAAATTAAGAAAATATAGAGAGATTGAACTGAGGGATAAGAATCAATGAAAGCGAGAGAGAAAACCAATGATGTGGTAACTTTTCCAGTGGTAAATCCACCACTGGCACTGCCCCTAAAATTTTCTGCCATCGATTGCCACCGTTTACCCATTTCTAATCATAAATCGACCCTGTTGGTGTTAATTTTGGTGAAAACTCTGTCGGATAGCCCCATTAATTCCACAAGTGGCAACTTCTTCCATCAAAAAATGACCAAAATAGATCCATGGCGTATGAACTTAGGTGGGGTTTTCTCAATTTCTAGATTTTTTGTCTGAATTCATAGCGAAACAGTAAGAGGTGTAAATCAATTAGGATTGTGCTCAGATCATTGGATTTGATCGAGTTGATAGGTCCGTATTGATTTCGTTGAATTGAGGTTTTGAATTTAGTTCCAATCCGTTGGCTCTGTCAAACTATTTAGGGATTGAAATAAAATTGAGGACCAATTCTTTTAACTCTATTTCTCTTCTTTTTATCTTAATTTAATGTGTTGATGTTATAATTACATGTTTGATGATTTCATTTGATGGTAACTGTGGAGTGAATTTGAGTAATTTTGATTGTGTGATTGATAAAATGAAATTTGGGGGGGGGGGGGGGCAAAAATTAAACAATTGATAAGAGTAACTATTGCTTGTTTTGATTCGTTGATAGTGGTTTAATTTGAAATAAATATTGATGTTTCTAAATATGAAAGTACCATGATAGGTTGAAATGGGTAGGAAAACGATAGGTCAGGTAGGAAAAATTTAGGGCTTATGGATTATTGAATGTTTGAAATATTTGTTGAATGGTTTTATTTTATCGTATTTAGATTAGTTGTACTCATTTGGATGGGGAATGCCCCGAGGGTATCTATATTGTTTTATCTGGGAAATTTATCGAGGGAGTTATACTCAAAGATGATGTATGATCAAGGCCCGAAACGCTAGGCAGAGCTTATCTCGAACTAGTTTAGAATAGGATTTACGTTTCTATATTTTTCTATTGTTTGGACTGTATAGTTCGGACTGACATTATTTTGTTTTGAATTTTTGTTTGGTTTTTATTTGTTTTGTTTGCTTTATATGTTTTTTTTGGTTTATTCACTTTAGAGCATCATACTAGCTGATATAGTTCACGGAGTGACTGTGGTCGAACCACGGGACCAAGGGGTGCCTAACACCTTTCCCTCAGTCAACATAATTCCTTAACTGGAATATCTGTTCGTGGAACAATTTTCAAAGAGTCAAAAATTATTTTTGAAAAAGAATTTTCAAAGATGACTTGGCACACCTGATTATGCCAAGTGGCGACTCTAAGTTTAAATATAAAAAATTCTTTTCAAAATAAATTTTCATGTTTAGCCACTTTAATAATAAACCCTTTGCAAATTTAAAAATGAATCTTTTTTGGTTAAGGAAAGGGTATGAAATGTATCAGTTTGGGTGATAGGCTTACTTGTCAAGGTATGTGGCGACAAGTGTCATCATGACCCTCATTTTTGGGTCTTGAAAAATTTAAATTAGAGCATCCTGGTTTATTGGTCTCAATGGTGTAAGAACAAGATGTCTAATAGAGTCTCACGAATTGGTACGTAGACATCTGTAGCTATCTTCGAGAGGCTGTAAGATGTCTTTAGAAAACTTCGTTCATTTTATTCTTTATCATGCAAAGTTCTTTTGACACGACCCAACTGGAGGCCTTATCGTAATGGTCATTCCAAGTCTATCCAGGACTGGGGATAACCCCCTATTACCCAGCCCAACCACCATTAGCATACCTTGAGCCAGCTGAATGCCGAATATATAACAAGATAGCATAACTGGAAAAAGACTGACTTTGGGATAGGTCAATTCCTAGACCAACCCTACTAAGTCATCCCATCCACCAAACTGAACGAACCAAACCACCAAGCCAAACCAATATCGATCTGAGGGACATAAACCAGGCAAAAACTAAACAAGTTCCAAAACATAATATGATTAATCCCAAAATGAAATACGATGGAACAGTGAGAAATTATGTCCAATAATGTCGGCCCCAATACCAACACTAATGCTAAGGCTAATATAAATACTGATCCTGCCCATTCCAACCTGTAGAAGTACCACAAAGCCTCTAACCAAAAGAGCAAGAATACCCGATTGGGACATGCCCCCAACCATAGCTAAAACTATTATCCAGAAATAAATCAAAATGCCTAAAAATATCCATAACATAAAATAGAGCCTTCTAAAAAGATGGAATCTCACCACTTTAATCCAACAATTATCCCTGAGTCAATCATTATGTAGGATGAGTAGAACGGCCAGTTTCTGCATAGCATGGGTATACAGCCTCCTGAAGATGGGTTAGCGGGTGAATGATAGATAAAGTCAAGATAAGGATAAATTACTGTCATTTATAAAATTAAGTAAAAACCATCCATATGTACACAACCATACATATATATATATATGTATATATATATGTATATGTATATATATATATATATATATATGTAAATTTATATAATTCTACTGGGAAATGGAACTGGGCTTAGCATGCCATTAATACCTTTACCTAGGCTATGTAGCTTTGTCGTCCTAAACCATCCACAAGCTATATAGGTACAGCTCACCCTACTGAAAGGGCCCCAGTGCATGAAGTCGCACGACCAGGAAAGAAAACCTAAGATGACTAGTACATCCCCTAAATATAAAGTATGACATCATGCACATGGTCACTCTGACCAAACCTCACATCAAAAAATATGAATTTCTAGTTTTGGTCATCCCGGGTCCTCCACCTTCCATGGATTTTCTACACATCCTGCCATTATTGTCCAATAAAAACCATTACCAACTAACCAACCATTCATTAACCATTTATTAACCAGTGACATTAGTAGTGGTATCGTCATACCGACAATACTTGGAAGTTTTGTCCATAACCAACCATGTATAGGTTTAAGGGATTCCATATACCCTTCATGATTTTCAATTAACCAAAACCATGGAAACCAAGACCTTTCCAATCCATTTAAAACCATTTAAACCATTCATATCATTTAGGGTTCCATTACCAAGTTTAAACCATGCATAAGTTCCATTGAAAAACTAATATTATAGTGGAAACATTATTAAAGGCATTTTATCAAACATATTGGGGGCATAGTATTTCCAAAACCAAAGTCCATCGCCAAAGAATCATTCCCATGCAACAAATTATCCAAAACCACCATTAATACATATAAAATAATAATTATAACATAGAAAAATCCATAACCAAGCATTTATAACCAAAACCCTCAAATTATAGTTGAAAACCCAAAATCATACAATAATGAAATCATGAAAACATTGTATAACACCATGCGTTTAGTTAGAACTAATAATGAGGGAAGAAAATATTCCTTAATTGACAAAGTAGATGGAGAGAAACCACCTATAAGTTCCCCAAAATTAGTCCTCTAGTTGAAACCCTAGCTTTCTTTCCCAAAAGCTCTTGAGAGAATTATAGAGTGTTTTGGAAGAGTTTCTAAGTGTTAATGAATAGAATAATAGGGTAAATAGCCTCCCAATAGAGTTAAAAGTCGTTAGGACTTATTAGGGTAAGTGGAGATTCGAAGCCCTTTTTGATTTTGATAGGTTTGCATCAGGGATTGGCTCTTAGCCCTTTTTTATTTTCCTTGATGATAGATGTGTTGATGCGACATATTCAGGGAGGGGTGCCTTGGTTTATATTATTTACAGATGATATGGTTTTGATTGGCAATACTTGGGGAAGAGTTAATGATAAGTTAGAGACTTGGAGACAGACCCTTGAGTCTAAAGGTTTTTGGTTGAGCAGGACCAAGTCAGAGTACTTTGAGTGTAAGTTTAGTGTTGTGTCGTAGGAGACTGATGTGGTTGTGAAGCTGGATTCTCAAGCCATTCTAAATAGGGAAAGTTTTAAGTATCCGGGGTCTATAATTCAGGGCGATGGTGAGATTAACGAGGATGTCACACATCGTATTGAGGCAAGGTGGTTGAAATGGAGACTTGGTTTTGAAGTTTTGTGTGATTAGAAGGTTCCCCCAAAGCTTAAAGGTAAGTTTTATAGAGTAGCAGTCTGACCAGCTATGTTGTATAGAGTGGAGTGTTGGCCAGCTAAGAAATCCCACCTTTAAAAGTTAAAGGTGGCGGAGAAAAGGATGTTGCGGTAGATGTGTGGTCAGACTAGGAAGGATATGGTAAAGAATGAGATTATTTGGGAAAAGGTGGGAGTGGCTTTAGTGGAGAACAAGATGCAAGAAGTGAGGTTACGTTGGTTCGGGCATATGATGACGAAGGGTGCTGATGTCCAGTACAGAGGTGTGAGACACTAGTTATGGATGATTTTAGGTGGGGGGAGGTAGGCCGAAGAAATATTTGAGGGAGGTAATTAGACATGATATGGAGAATTTATAGCTTATAGAGGACATGACCCTTGATAGAAAGGGGTAGATGATGCAGATTAGGGTAGAGGGATAGGGGGTGGGAGGGTGTCGGGTGTTCTGTACGTGTGTCTGAAGTTTCTTGGTAGTAGGTGTTTAGTGTTGTCTATGGTTTCAGATGTATAGTTTTAGTATTATCTAGTGGCTAGCGTTGTTAGTATATTTCGCATACTGTACTAGTTTATATTGCATTTATGTATTGTGTTTGTTATATTGTTATTGATTCTAAGCTGGGGGTCTATCGGAAACAACCTCTCTACTTCACCTGAGGTAGTGGTATGGACTGCGTACACTCCACCCTCCCCAGACCCTACTAGGTGGGAATACACTGGATATGTTGTTATTGTTGTTGGAGAAATGTCCAGATTGCCCCTACTTAAGTTTCAAAAAATCCTATCATAGGGATACGACTGACCCTTACGAGTTGTATCCTCCCTGTACGAGTGGTACCCTCCACTCGTACCCAAGATTTCCCCCCTTGGACCCAACACTGTCCAAGGTACGACACACCTTAACCCAAGTCATATTCAAGTATATGACTGGTACCCATAAACTGTATCCCTGGCAGAATAGAATCTAGGAGGTTTGAACACTGACCGCCATACGAGTCCTGGGTACGACTCGTACCTTGACTTACGGCTTCTGGTGAGCCACTCGTACTTAGATCCAAGTTAAGTTACCAAATCTAAGGTTAAGTGAAGGAACCAAACAATTAGTAATCAACCATACAACTCATACCACCAAGTTATACCCATTCCAGTGAACAAAATCTATCTCACTAACTAACACTGGTCAGCATACGGCTAGACCATACCATTCATACCCCAACATACTGCTTGTACCCATGATTCGTATTGGGTCCAAAGACCAGAATTCCTAGAAATTTTCTAAGGGTCAAAACCCAGGGTGTTTCAGTCTCACTAGGAACATTCATCCCCGAATGATGGACAAGGTAGGAGTAACCACATGCACGAGTCATTTGCATTATCAAATATATTTCCAATCTTTAACAAAGTTTGAAAACATAGAGACAAAGATATTAATCTTTCCTTCAACAAGCTCAGAAAATAAAGATGTGTTGAAGACACATACCTTCCGCATGAATCCCAAGAGCAAAAAATAGATGTGGATACTTAGACTTCATGTCCTCTTTCGCTTTCCACATATCTTCTTCCACTTTATGGTTCCTCCATAGAACCTTAACCAAAGCCACATCCTTGGTTCACAATCGACAAACCTGCCTATCTAAGATATCGATTGGGACCTCTTCATAAGACAAAGAGTCTGAGATACCCAACCCCTCCAAATGAACAATCGAAGAAGGATCACTAAGATACTTCCTCAGCAGAGAGACATGAAATACTAGATGAACCAAGCTCAAGTTAGAAGGTAACTCCAAATCCTAAGAAACATTTCCAACCCTCTGCAAAACCACATAAGGACCAATATACCGGGGACTAAGCTTCCCCTTCTTACCAAACTGCACTACTCCTTTCATGGAAGACACTTTGATGAAAACCTTATCCTTAACCTCAAACTCCAAGTCTCTATGCCAAACATCCGCATAGGATTTTTGGAGACTTTGGGCATCCTTAAGCCTATCTCGAATCACTTTCACCTTCTTCATAGCTAGGTAAACCAAGTCTAGACCAAACATATCTGCCTTCCCAAGCTCAAACCAACCAATAGGAGATCTACACCTCCTACCATACAATGCCTCAAAAGGATCCATACCAATACTAGAATGATAGCTATTGTTGTAAGCAAACTCTACCAAAGGTAAATGCTCAACCTAATTACCACCATAATCAATCACACAAGCCCGAAACATATCCTCCAATATCTGAATAGTTCTCTCTACTTGCCCATCCATCTGTGGATAAAAAGCAAAACTCAGACTCACCTTAGTCCCCAACCCTTTCTAAAAAGACCACCAGAAGTGAGATTTAAATTTCGTGCCACAATCAGAAATAATTAAAATAGGTACCCCATTCAGATTCCTAATCTCCTGAAGATATAACTTTGCATAATCCTCCACTGAGAAGGTAGTCCTCAATGACAATAAGTAATTAGACTTTCTAATACTATCTACGATGATCGAAATCAAATCATATTGATTCTGAGACCGAGGGAGACCGGTAATGAAATCCATATTGATTACCTCCCATTTCCATTGAGAAAAACAATCTCTTCATATAACCCACCATACCTCATGTACTCAACTTTAACTTGTTGACATAGTAAGCATTTGGATACAAAATTAGCCACGTCCCTTTAAATACCGTTCCACCAATACATCTCTTTGAGATCATGATAGATTTTTGTAGAACCGGGGTTAAAAACATAGCGCAGTTGATATGCCACAGCCAAGATCCTTTGCTGCAAACCCTCGACATCAGGAATGCACAACCTCCCTTGGAATCATAATGTACCATCACCACCAATCTCAAACACCATCACCTTTTTCCCACCAATATCACCCTTGATTTTTATCAAGACAGGATCCAACACTTGCTTCTCCTTGATCTCTGCACCAAGAGATGATCGAACCACTTCTTGTACCATTACACCTTCATCCTTGGATCCAAGAGGCGAACTCTAAAATTAGCCAAATGGTGAATATCTTTCACCAACTCCCGCTTTCCTTTCTCCACATGAGCCAAACTTCCCATGAAAAGACTGCTAAGAATAGCAACAACCACATTAGCCTTACTTGGGTGATAGTAAAGACTCATATAAGAGTCCTTGAGAAGCTCAAGCCATCTTCTCTGCCTGAGATTGAGCTCCTTCTGAGTGAACACATACTGTAGACTCTTATGATCACAAAAGATGTCCATGTACACCATATAAATAATGCTGCCATATTTTCAAGGCAAACATAACCGCCAACAACTCCAAATCACGAGTAGGATAGTTCCTCTCATATTCTTTCAACTGCCTAGATGCATAGGCAATCACCTTCCCATGCTATATGAAGACATAAACAAGACCTACCCGAGATGCATCATAATAGACTATGAACCCATTATTTCCTTTCGATAAAGTTAGAATTCAAGCAGAAGTCATCTTATCTTTCAATTACTCAAAACTCACCTCACAAGCATTCGACCATGAAAACCTTACCTTTTTCTGAGTTATCTTAGTCAAAAGAGCAACTATCAACGAAAATCCTTCGACAGATCGCCTATAATACCCAGCCAAGCCCAAGAGCTCCAAATAGTAGTTGGAGTCGTGGGTCTAGGCCACCTCTTAACCATAGCAACCTTTTGCGAATCTACCAGGATCCTCTCACTAGAAATAATATGACCAAGAAAAGTCACAACTTTCAATCAAAACTCACACTTGGAGAACTTGGCATACAATTGTTGTTCCTTCAAGGCCTGTAATACTACACGAAGGTGATTAGCATGATCCACCTCACTTTTGGAATAAACCAAAATATCATCAATAAACACAATGATGAAGAGATCCAAGAACTGCATTCAAACCCTATTCATTAAATCTATAAATGTCGCCAGGGTATTATTCAATCCAAACGACATTACAAAAAACTTGAAGTGCCCATACTGAGTATGAAAAGCTGTCTTAGGGATATCTACCTCCCTAATCACCTTGTAAATGATCAAATAAATCAATTATCTTTAGGAGAGGATACCTGTTCTTGACCGTCACCTTATTCAACTGCCTGTAGTCAATGCATATCCAAAGAAAACTATCCTTCTTGCGCATGAACAACACCGATGCACCGCACAGGGATACACTAGGATGAATGAACCCTTTATCTAAAAGATTCTTAAGTTGCTCCTTGAGTTCTCTCAACTCAGCCGAAGCCATTCTATAAAGAGGAATAGATATTGGACCAGTGTCCGAAACTAGATCAATAACAAACTCTATTTCCCTATCCGCAGGAACACCAGGAAGATCATCCCAAAAAACTTCAGTAAACTCATTTACCACTGAAACTAATTGTAATAAAGAACTTTCCAAGTTATAATCTTTGACCCAGACCAAGTGATAAAGATAACTTTAGATATTAACCTCTGAGCTTTAAGATAAGAAATAAAACTCCCCTTTAGAGCTAGGGAACCACCCTCCCACTCTATAACCAGTTAACCAGAGAACCTAAAGACAACCTTACGGGTCCGACAATCCAAGGATGCGTAACAAGATTGTAACCAATCCATTTCTAGAATAATATCAAAATCCACCATATCAAGTTCAAACCTATCTACCAAAGTTTGCCTACCACCAACAGATACCACACCCCCCTATAAACTCTCTTAGCAATAACCAAGTCACCTACCAAGGTAGAAACTGAAAAAGGATCCAAAATAACCTTAGGATCAAAACCAATATATATAGCCATAAATAAGGTCACATAAGAAAGAGTGGACCCTGGATTAAGTAGACAATACACATTACAAGAAAAGAGTTATAACGTACCAGTAACAACATCAAATGATGCCTTGGATTCCTATCAGGATACCAAAGCATAAAATATATTCCAACCAATACTAGAACCAGGAGCAGTAATGAAAGCAGATACGGTATCACCGGATATAGGAGCAGAAGAGAAAGCCACCAATACCTTATTTGCTCTCGTAGCAACCTTATTAACCGAACAATCCCTGAGCTGATGGTCTGCCTGGCCATACTTGAAGCATTTGTCCCTCTCTACACATAATAACCCCGATGATGATGAATATAGAACCGACAAGGAGGCCATGAAGAAATCGACTTACCCCCACTCGCCTTAGATTGGGCACCTGATGCCCAAAAATTATCACCACTCTGATGAAACCTATCACTCGACTACTTTAGGTAAGGAGCACTAGTAGTAGAGAAGGATCCAGAACTCCCCCACTTCATTTTTTGCCATTGTCATCATCCCAACTACCCTGAGACTAAGCACTTCCCTAATAAAAAAACTTGCTCCTCTTACACTGCCAATCTTTGAACTTTGCTTATTTCCTCTTCTCATCCTCTACCTGTTGCATATGAACAATCAACCTAGAAATATCTATATCTTTAATCAGCAAGGCAGTCTTACTTTCCAAGATCAAATCCCGAGTCAACCCAGAAGCAAACTTTCTCATTCTCGCTCTCATGTCAGCCACCAAATCAGGAGCATACCTTGACAACTGATGAAACTTCAAGGCATGTTCCTTGCCAGACATTCTCTTTTACTTAAGATTCCTAAACTCCTCTATTTTTTCTTTCCTCAGTTCTTAAGGAAATAAATAATCTAGAAAAGCACCAGAGAAAGCATCCTATAAGGACATCTCCTCCACATCATCTCTATCCCTATCCCACACTTCGTACCATTGGTACACAACATACTTGAGCTGATAATCTACAAAGTGTAAACCTTCCACATTAGTAGCCTGCATTACCCTGAATATCTTTTCCATATTATCCAAGAAACCCTGAGGATCTTCCTCTACCTTCACACCAGTAAAAGTAGGAAGATTTATTTTTATAAACTAACCAATCCTTGTGGCCTTAGTAAATAACCCACCAGACGCATCCCGCCCAGCCTGAGCAGTAACCAATTTAGAAATAGTATAAATAGACTAGTGAAATTCCATATTATACCTCACCTTGAGGAAGACTAGTAGCAACTGGAGAAACTCCAAAGCTATCGAAGATGGGACCTTGAGATCGAAGATGAACTCCAGACGCAGGTTGTACCCCATGAACATTGTCCCCAGATGGGACTGAAGAGCTTTCTTGTATTCCAGATCATCGAGGCATGATCTAAAAAGTGAATAACCAAGGATTAGAGAAGAATTCTAGGACTTAGACTCCAAGCTTGAAAATATAATACCAAGAAAGTGAAACATTCCTAAATATCTTGTAGCCTCTTTTTTATTGGTGTGGTGCGCTACACTGGCATGCTATACACCCCTAAAAGAGACTCTACTAGACACGGCCTGATACCAACTTGACACGACCTGATCAGAGGCCTTGTCATAATTAGCATCCTAAGTTCATCCAAGACCGAGGACAATCCCCTGTTACCTAACCTAACCATCATTAGCATACCTTGAGTCAGCTGAATACCAAATAAACAAGATAGAATAACTGGACAAGGACTAACTTTGAGATAGGTATACTCCTAGATCAAACCTACCAAGTTATTTTGTCCACCAAATCGTACCAACCAAACCACCAAGCCAAACCAATACCGATTTAAGGGCCATAAACTAGGCCAAAACCAAATAAGTTCCAATACATAATATGATTTATCCCAAAATGAAATACTATAGAACAGTGAAAAATTATGACCAATAATTTCAACCCCAATACCAATACCAATGCTAAGGCTGACACCAATACTGATCCTGCCCATTCCAACCCATAGTAGTGCCACAAAGCCTCTAACAAAATGAGTAAGAATATCCAGTTAGGACGTGCTCCCAACGATAGCCAAAACCATTATCCAGAAATAAATCAAAATACCTAAAAATATCAATTACATAAAATAGAGTCTTTCAGAAAGATAAAAGCTCAGCACTTCAATCCAATAGTGGTCCCCGAGTCAATCACTATGTAGGAGGAGTAAAATGGTTAGTTTTTGCATAGCATGGGTATACAGCCGCCCAAAGATGGGTTAGAGAGTGAATGCTAGCATGAACTCAAGATAAACATAAAATGATATCATTTACAAAATCAAGTAAAACCTATCCATATGTACACAGCCATACATATATATATATATATATATATAATCATATTAGTAAAGGGAATTGGGTTTAGCATGCCATTAAAACCTTTACCTAGGATGTGTAGCTTTGCCGTCCTAATCCACCCACGAGCTATATGAGTTCTGCTCTCCCTGCTGAAAGGGCCCCAGTACATAAAACTGTATGACCAGGGAAGAAAACCTGGTATGACTAGGCAAATATGAGTTTCAAGTTTTGTTCCCCGGGACCTCCACCTTCTATGGATTTTCTACACACCCCGCCATTATTTCCTAATTAAAATCATTACCAAGAAACCAACCAATCCATTAACCAAGGCCATTTGTAGTGGTATCATCATACCGACTATACTTGCAAGTTTTGTCCATAGCCAACCATATATAGGTTTAAGAGATTCCATGTACCCTTCATGATTTCTAATTAACCAAAACCATGGAAACCAAGGTGTTTCCAATCCATTAAAAACCATTTAAACCATTCATGTCGTTTAGGGTTCCATTACCAAGTTTAAAACATGAATAAGTTCTATTGAAAAAACAATATTATAGTGGAAACATTGTTAAAGACATTTTATCAAACACATTAAGGGCATAGTATTTCCAAAACCAAAGTCCATTACCAAAGAACTATTCTCATGCAACCAATTATCTAAAACCACCATTAATACATATAAAAGAAGAATTAAAACATAAGAAAACCCATTACAAAGCAATTAAAAGCAAAACCCCCAAATCATAGTTGAAAACCCAAAATTATACAATAATGAAATCATGAAAACATTGTATAAAACTATGCCTTTAATTGGAACTAATAATGAGTGAAGAGAACATGCCTTAATTTACAAAGTAGATGGAGAGAAACCACCAAAAATATCCCCAAAATTAATCCTCTAGTTAAAACCCTAGCTTTCTTTCCCAAAATCTCTTGAGAGAATTATAGAGTGTTTTGGAAGAGTTTCTAAGTGTTAATGAATAGAATAATAGGGTAAATAACCTCACGAGAGATTTAGAAGTCGTGGGGACTTATTAAGGTATGCGGGGAAATATCAAGATTAACCCAACTTAAGTTGCACAAAAATCCTATCACAGGGATACGACTGACCCTTACGAGTCGTATACTCTCTGTACGAATGGTACCCGCCACTCGTAACCAAGATTTTCCCCCTTGGACCCAACACTGTCCAAGGTACAACACACCCTAACCTAAGTTGTATTTAAGTATATGACTAGTACCCATAAATCGTATCCCTGGCAAAATAGAATCCAGAAGGCTTAAGACTGACCACCATGTGAGTCCTAGGTATGACTCGTACCCTGACTTATGGCTCCTAGGGAGCCACTTGTACTCAGATCCAACTTAAGATACCAAGTCTAAGGTTAAGTGAAAGAACCAAATAATTTGTATCTAACCATACGACTCATACCACCAAGTCGTACCCATTATAGTGACCAAAATCCATCCCACCAACCAACACTAGTAAGCATACGACTGGACCATATCATTCATACCCCAACATATAGCTCGTACACATGAGTCCTATTGGGTCCAGAGACCAAAATTCTAGGAAATTTTCTAAGGGTCAAAATCCAGGGTGTTTCATCTTTTATACCTTGTGTTCTAAGTTGTGTTTCACTCATTATACAAAGATGGTGTTGACTAGGTTTCAACAGGTTGATGTGCCCTAAAAACATGGCACATTCGATACTTAAAACAAGGTATTTATGCTTGGACCTAGGTCATTTTAGTGGATATAATGTGTTTGTTGCATGATTACAGGGAAATAAGATAGAAAGTGATTTGAGTTGATAATTTGAAGAATATTCTCTACAAAATATGATGAAATAGTCAGACTACGAGTCGTTACAACTTGTATCCCAACTCATAAAAATGGCAGTGGCTAAGGTTAAGCTGGAGGAGCTAAGTATCAGATGATAATGACTCTTATTGAGTATATACGAGTTGTAGAAAGCAGTCATAAGGACAACAGTGAGCTATGTTGAATTCTTGAAGTTAAGTCATAGAAGGCTACGAGTCGTAAGGTCTAACTACAATTTGTACTGAGAAATTGTAAAGACACCAGTGTTCAAAGTCCTGAAGTTTGAGGCACAAGTGATGACGAGTGAAGACCACGAGTCATAAAGACTAGCTATGACTCATGGTGAGGAATCATAATGATAACAGAAACTTAAAGCCTAAAAAATAAAATTACACTGGAGTGATGACACTAGAAAACATATGAGTCGTAAAGAGATCTTACGAGGCATAATGATTGGCAACTTAATTTTTCCTATTTTGTTCTTATTAGGATATCCTTATTATTTTGAGACACTATAAATACCTTAGGTTTATTCCTTAATTAGGTTACGTACTTTGGACACACTTTTGCATTACTCTTGTTACTTTTAGCATACTTTGATCATTGAAATTTTGAATTCGCATTCAATTGAAGACTTTGGATTTTTACTCTTTTATTATTGTTCAATTAATTACATGTGTTCTTTATTTATTATCATGGATTGTTGCATGAGCATGAGCAACTAATTTCCTTGACTAAAGTTGTGGGACCCCTGGCAGATTATCTACGTAAGAAAAGTGGGAGATTCATCGATTCTACTATAGTTGCGTGTATTGAAATCTTCTTCACATTTATTGAACCCAAGCTACTATAGAAGCTTGGGGATTTCCTATATTTGAGAACGTCCTCACAAGGGATTTTAAGATTAGGAAAAGGAGGTTACAATAGTGACTCGAGGCTATCAATCCTCATCTAATCAACTCAAGATTCAAAAGGTGAGAGTTACACTGAGGTCATAGACAAGGGACATACAGGCAACATCCTGAGACTCACAAGGTAAATGGTAAAATCTATCAATCATTCACAGGACAATTTATAGCACATATCTTGTCAACTTTGCATGCATAGCAGGAGGTTAGGTGGATTGAACACGAGAATCTTATGTAGTTGTTAAGCTAAGAGAACACAGTCCTAGTGTTCATCTTCTATTGCTTACAAACTTAATATTTAAGTTTGGCTACTTGTTAATTTTGACTTCAAATCCTCTCTTTTACTTTTCCGCATTGCTCATGGATTTTGTCAAGCTTGAGATACTGTTCAACGTTTTTCCTGTGGGTTCGACCCCAACCTGAGTTAGATTACTGTATTTGGCATCGTTCATAGCAGACTTCTTTGAAGGTTAGTTTTTGGGCGACATTAGAGGTCAGAGATGCAAAGTATTATCCTAGAGAGTTTAAAAGTGAAGCTTGTGGGAGCTTAGGAAGCTAGATTAATATCTATTTATTGATTTTCTTTCGAATTTAAGGTAAGAATTCACCCTTTTCTAGTAAATTTCTTGATTAATTTCTCAAAAACCAAAAATTCTTAGGGCATGACTTTAAACTCCAATTTTGCTCCTTTTCACTAGAATAATATTTTAATCTTATAATTACTATTTTTCATTAATTTAACCTTCAAAACAACTTTGATTCTTAATTTTAACCCGGATATCAAATATTTTGCCCAATAAAGCTTAAATGATTTTTTTCTTCAATTTGAACCTCATTTCTAACTAAATTTGACTTGACTTTTCAGTTGTAGGTTCTAAAAAATATGGAGAACACATTTTTGAAGTAAAATTTTGATTTTTCCCTTTTTTATCAAAAACTTGTTCAGAGACCGTTTTGGCCCAAAATCAAAAGTAGTCAATATGAGTGTGGTTGGTTTTGTTTTGATGCATACATTTAACATTTGTTGTTTTTGTGAAGTTCAGTAGCATTCGTGGAAAGTAAGATCGTGAATTTAAGGTGTAGTGGACCAGTTTCTACATTTGAGGTAGGTTATGGCTTAACTTTTTCAGACTGGGATGGGTTGTAAATGATGGTACAAAATGCATGTTAAGGGTGGAAAATATCATGAAGAATGACTATCTATGTGTAGTTCCCCTGTGGGGCCTATATGTGATTAATTATTGAAATTGCGATATTACGTGATATGTATGATCGTATAGGGTCCTATATACTATTAATAGCCTTGAATACAAATGAATAATTATATCGTGTTTTTTTTTATTACAAATGCCTATTGTGGTACCATTGATGTACTGTGATACATATTCATACTTTTGGCATATGAAAATATGTGGAAATTCATGGATGAATGTAAATAATAAGTGGATATTGGCTAGCGTGGTTATAGAAATGTATTATTGTTGTTGGTTGTAGAAATATATCATGTGGTTGGTTATGGAAATACTCATTGTGATTGGTTGTGAGTATTACATCCTAATATCACACTCATTCTTAAAACAAATGGTACCACCTTGGCAACACCTGGGAAACACTAGCAATACCTTTTTATGACTAACAATATTACATCTTATAAAAGCCTCCTCGAGGGTTGTGCCAGGAGGAGATATGGATATTGATACGTGTGTGTATATATATATGTATATATATGATTGTGCCATATATATAGATTGTATATGGATTGATGAACCCCTGGGACCCACGTCGGAAGACTTGCCTCCGTGGGTGTATACGAGAACTGCACAATGATAACAGAGGTTGTGCGGTGACTCATGCATCATCATCATCATATATATTTCACTTACTTTATTGTGTTTATGTTTAGCTTGTATTGTCGTATTGACTTGTCATCTATCTATTCATCCTATATCTTGACTTGTTAATGTCTAATTGTTCTATCTTTCCCTATTTGTACTTTATGATCTTGATTATGCATGTTCTTATTTTGTTCTACTTGTATATGATATTGTGTATATTTATATCCCTATTGGGTATGTTATCATATTATGTATATATATTGTAGAACTGTTAGTGCAAGCAGTGTGGGCTACTGTTATAGGACTTTTTTTTACTATAGGTAACGTGCCCTTAGTGTATATTTTGTATTCTTTATTTATTACTTTGCTTGATCAACCTATGATACCTACTGAGTACATGTGAACCGTACTCATGCCTACTGCTTTCTTTCAATGTAGGCCTAGCTCGAGTGCGTCTTAGTTTGCTGGACTTGGGCGATTATTGAAGCTTCCAAGGTAGCAGTTAGACATTCATGCATCCAGAGTTAACCTCTATCTTTCTACAGTAGTTATGTATTTATTGGTATTCGGAGAGAGATTTTGACCTTGTGTTGATATTTCTGATATATTTGACTCATGATTTGTGTTAGTAGTTCTTACACTACTGACAACTGGTTTTGGAAATGTATGGTATTTGGATATGTTCTTTACGAATTATTATAATTATCCGTCTTTATTCTAGAAGCCTTACCTTGGATTATTTTTGTATTTTTTTCTCTTTTGGTATCAATTTGGATGATAGGCTTACTTGTCAAGGTACGCAACGACAAGTGCTATCATGACCCTTATTTTTAGGTCATAACAATATTCTAGCGAGGAATTTTCACATGATCGAGGATGAAAGCTACAACTAATTTCCATGGAAAATATTAAATTTTTCAATGCTGATCGAATCATTTAGCAATGCCATGAATCAGACTAAGCAACATTACAAATTAAATAGCATGTCATATGCAATTCAAGTTTGGTGGTATGAATGTTGTTCTGAAGTTCCTAAAGAGTCGGTCATTTGAAAGAACAATTTAATTCCAAGGATGGTGAATTGGTGTGTAGTTAAGCCCAAGACATGATATGAGGAACTAATGATTGACATGTTTAGTGAGTTGATACAATTGTATAATTTTCTATAACTTTTTTTAATTAACAGGAATTTTCTTTTTCTTCTTTTCTAGTATATTATTTTTATCGTAACATATTTTTATTGCAGTATGTGTACAACAACATATCTCCAACACCATAGGAACTAGCTCAACTTGACTTCCCCAGCCCATCGAGTATTGATTTCACTAACTTCGGGACTTTAGTTGTACCACAGTATCTGCAGGGAAGGTACAAACCCAGAATAATGTTGTTGCATCAATTCACGATAATTTTGAAAATCTTACTACCTCAGAAATAGAAGAACTGATTGGAAAATTCAAGAGGATTGCTGGTCCTTCTTCCACTCCCTCACCGAAGAGGTAAAAAATAGATGGTGCACTAAAGAAAATTATCAACAGTGTTTCCAGGACTAAAAAAAAAGAGTCCTCATTGTCTAAAGGCAAAAAATCATCAAGATCATCACAAATGTCATTGGAGTAAGACAAGGATATTGAAGATAATGGTCCAAATCAGCCTCAATCGGAGAACAAAGCTGCAAATGTTAATGAAACAATTCAGAAGAAAACACTTTCCAAGTTGATATCGATGACATCAAATCTTTTGTTAAGACGTGCATAAGTTTTTATTTATATTATCATATTCAATTGTTATATAAATAGATCTAGAAAAATAGAAAATAGTTAAATGAATCAAAGTGTGTATATGCTTGAATTTCTTATTTATACATTTAGATAAATATATATATATCAGCCAGTGATGTATTTTTCTTTTAACGTCACTTTTGACTAGTTGATACATTTAAATAAAATGAATCAACTTATTAAAAGTGCATAACAGTTCAACACAAGTTTATACAAATATATGAGATTTATACATATCTGATTTTATGTATCAAATAGTAAACATACAGTAATATTATAAGGACTTTTCTGATTTTAACTTAATTAAAGTACTCCTTATTTATTCATTACTTTTTTTTAATCATAAATCGACATGAAGTTTAGTGAGCATCAATACATAATGGCGAATCACTACAAGAACATTGTCAAAGCTCTGACAGAGCAATTTATCCCAGAGTAAATGATATTTCGAGTGTCGAACACTATACCGTTTGTGAAAAAATTTCCTTCAAATAATATATTTTTTCACCCAATCTTTCTGCACATTTTTAAAGTGTTACTATGTTTCAAGCTTCCGAATAAGATGTTTTTTATCTTGCTTACTATGTTTCAAGCTTTGAAATCTCCAATCATTGAAAGTGATGGTGATAAACCTGGTAAAGGAGATGAGGATCACTTGCAGGACAACACGAACTTACAACATAATCATGTTTTAAGGAAAGTAGGGGAAATAAGTAAAGCTCAGATCAAGGAAGAATTAGGCAACCAATAGGTATTTGGTATCTTAAGGGAGGCAGTCTACTATAAATTGATATATTATTAGATGAATTAAATCAAACACCTAAATAATATATGGTATGAAAATGTTTCTGATATAGTTATAATCAACAGGAGGATGGGACGATTCTGTGCAAAATCTAATACAAAATAATGTCAGCAATACAGATCTTGATCTTACGACATTAGCTTTAGTTGTTGCACCATATGAATGTAGTCACCCCATAGGACAATTCTAACATCTAATTTTTCATAAGTGATACTAATATTACAAGCATGACGCAAATTCCTCAGGCTAATATCACAAAATTATATGAGCATAACACACGGTTAAAATGAATAGACAGTTTTTAAAATTACTTCAGTCTTCCTACATTACTGAGTTTGATTCTTCAAATGGAAAGAAAAGTAATCCATACTAAGGCGGAACCTATCGACAGATATCTAAAGTTTTGGTGATCTTCCACTTTGGCACCTAAAATATACAATATTCATTTTTGGCACCTTAACTAGCATTTCGATGTGTCACTTTTACACTTTTTGCACAGTCAACAAACATATATATTGCGCGTGTATTACATGCGCTATGACATGTAAAGAGACCAATTATAAGAGGACATTTGTCATTTGTACCAAAATAATCTATATATAATTCATTTAAATTAAAAAAATATTAATAACCCCCACCCAATATCATCTTCCTCAACCAACCCACCCCCAAATAGTCCCCATCACCGCCACCCCCACCCTCAAATTATCTTCCCTCACCCTTTCCTCACCCATCATCCCCTGACCTCAAATCCCTGTGGCAACAACCCCAAACGACCCATTCCCGCAGCCCCACCTACCCAATAAGATTGAAAGTAATAGAAAAAAAATTTTGTCGATGGAATACGGTGGATTAAAATCAAATCCAACCAAACCAGTTATTTATTTTTCTTATTTTATTTTTCATTGCATTCAAACTGTAAACTGATTTGGAGAGCACCATGAGTGGAATTTTTATCTGATTATCAACCATTATTATTATTTGTCCTAGTGGAAGCTAAGTTATCTTAATTTATCAATACTTTATTCCACTAATATGGCCTTTTATGTCGGATAAGATGTTTCTCCATGGTGTTTGGAATTAGAAGCTAGTATAAATAAGCTATCTTGAAGAGGAGGTGATACGATGGTGGGCATTGGAGAAGACGACTGAGGGTGAGGAGCAGGCGTGGGTAGGGTAGATTGGTGGGCTAAAGAAGATAGTTTTAGGGGTGAGGGTTGGTGGGTGAGCTGGAGAAGAAAGATTTAGGGGGTGAGTGGTGGGTGGGATGAAGAAGATAGATTTGGGGGGTGGGGTGATTATAATCCTTTTTTCATAATTATTTGGGTTAAAAAAATTTAGATATTAATTTTATTCATATGAGTGAATTTTTATAAACTATATGACTAGTTATTATTCAATTTTATTAATTATATTATAGTTAAATTAATTTTATAAATTATATTACTAGTTAAATTTTTATTTTAGTTTCAATTTAGTTATTATTCACCCAACTAAACCAATTAAATTGAATATTATTTGCAAACCTGATTCATATGAGAGAAGAAGAACCCCTAGATGTGGATCTAATTTTAAAGTTCTTCCAATAATTTCCAAGATTAAATAAGTTTAAGATTAGTAAAAATGGTGGATAAAAATGAAGAAGATTGTATAAATTAATGGGGTGAGTTAATATATTACTTGTGGGCCAACTTGGACGGCACATCAGCTAAAAAATACCTACCACACGCCTTCAGGAAAGTGTAATACACACACCATGTCAGCTGTGCAAAAGGTGTCATAATGATACAGATGAACGTTAGCTGAGGTACCAAAAATGAATATTGTCTATTTTGGGTGCCAAAGTGAAAGATCGCTGACACTTTAGGTGTCTGTCGATGAGTTCATGAGCAGTTGAAGTATCCTTTTAAAGGTCACACAATTTTTGAACCCCATTCAACTGCACTATTTTACAAATTCGAACAGTGAATATTTGAGGGGCTACTGCAAATACGCACTAGCAGGTAATCTTACTGCAAATACGCACTAGCAGGTAATCTTAGTTTAACTTACTCATTATATAGTTTAACCAACTTTAATTATCTAAAATAAAATAAAATATTTATTCAGGAAAGACAATATTCATTCAGGAAAGACAAGGATGAGAACTATAAGGCCATACACGTTTCACTTAAATTGAGGTTTTATTTTGTTGTTTCAAGTCCGGAGAAGAAGAACTAGTTATACAGAATGTCTCAATATTCTTTGTGTTGGAATAAAGATGTATAGTGTTATACACTATAATTCAGGTGCTTACACATCAAAGATATGCATCAAAAGATATTAGATAACTAGGATATACTTATGCTAGATGTTAACTGAATCTGCATTAAGCTTATGCTATAATTACTTGAATTACCAAATAATTTACCTAGTTTATGATTATGCATACATTCATCTTCTTTATGAATATAAATTTAAAATATTAGGGATGCATTAGTCAATATTCATGATGTAAAATGACCGAATACATTTGCTTAAGGCGTAAGACATCGATAGCCCCCTAAACTTATCCCAAAATTTCACTTAAACCCCTCTACTCAGGCCTATACCTATAAGGACCCTAACCCACCCAAAATTTGATCCACCCAGGCCTTTTTTGCCTACATGACTATCGTATATTTTTTAATCAGTAGGGGCGCATGAACATAAAAAATTATCTGATGTGGCAAAAAAGTTAACGCTTTTAACGTTAAATTTTCTCTTCCTCACCCCAAATTAGGAAAAACCTAATTTCTCTCTTTCTTTCACATTTCTCTCTTTCTCTAATCTCTCATAGCCCCTTCTCTCAAAATTTCTCTAATTTTTCTCATCTCACTCTCACATTTGTCTCATAATTTCTCTCATCTTTCTCTTGAATCAATTTTTTTCCTTATTTTATTAAGGAAAGTTTCAAAAATCAGTTAATCTTTAGCTACCCGATTTGTGTCATTGTTATGAATTTCATCATTTGAGGACTTCAAGGACTCCATCAAATCCAAGTCGTAGATTTTTTATTTGTAGAGTTTCAAAGGTTTGTATTATTCCGAAAGATTTAAATTTTGTTTTATTGGTGAATTTTTGGTAATGTTACTATTTTGCATTTTAGGAAAATGGTGGATGTGGCTACTTTAGATGGATTGATCTAAAACCTTTAAATTTTGAGCATCAATTTCCTGGAGTAGAATCAAGATTAATGAATAGGTGTATGGATGGTGAGAATTTTTATGATCGACTGAAGGAAAATCTCAAAGAGGTTGAACAAGATTGGGACAATTCGTGTGAGAAATTGAAAGATAGCGAAGAGAAGTTGATTGTATTAAAGCTAAAACTCAAAAAAGTTAAACTTGAAAGGGAATGTGCAAAGATCAATTTTAATAGACTTGTTTTGCTTCTTCTCTTTGTTCTTACTGTAAAGTGGTTCTTTAGTTAAGCTTTGGTATTGAATAGACAATTGTATATTGAGTAGTTTATGATAATCATTTTCTATGATATTGACTAGTTTATATCTGTTTATGACATTGGATATAAGCTAGTAGTTTATGATATTGAGTAGTATGTAATAGAATTATTTGGGTAGTGTATTTTGTATCATTTTCACATGTTTAGTATGAATAAATTGACATGTTTTAATCACATTGTTGTGTCCAATTGTGCAACAAATTATTGCCACCCAACTAAGCATAACCATATATTTGTAAGGCTGCTTATCTGTAACTACCAAAAGTATAGCTAAAAAATGAACTAAAACACAAGTAAATACTAAAACACTTTAGAAGCACATCATATTAAAACTGCTCAAAGATGAGCTAAAAAGTGCATCACATCACTAAATAAGGTGTTCAACATAAAGCTTAACATTAAGCATAAATAGTACTACTGCAGCATACCACAAAGTCATTAACTCCTGCCTAAGTTAAAGTTGTTCCAAAAACACAATTTGTTGAAAATGAGAGTATAACCCTCATTACAGTATCATGCATATAAATCATTTCTAAATGAACTACTTCTTGGAAGATTCAACTAATGAAGTAGACTTGGCTGCATCCACTTTGTTTCTCTTATTTATTTTCATTTGTTGCAATTGTGTGCTACTGACTGCATCTTTTTTATTCCATTTTAGGCCACGAGGTTTAAAACCAATATCTATATTGGTTGGTGAAGCACTCTTTAAATTTATATGTCTATAAAGAACCCTCTCACTTGATGTACCAGGCTGCAAAATCAGATAAAATTGTAAGACAATAAATATTAAAAAGGTAAATGAAAGCATAGTTATAGATAAAGAATGAGACAGAGAGAAATACATTGAACACTTGAGTTCCAGTTGCTGGATTGGAGTAAATACCAAAACCAGTTGCAGGCTTTTTATATCCAGTAGTAGCAGCAAATGAGGTAGCACTGCATGGCGTCTTGTTGGTTGGCAAAGGTGGAACTTGACTAGAAGAAACACTTCTTACACTTTCAAATAGGTTTCCTCTTGCTTTAGCTATTTTTCTCCCTATTCCTCTACCATTCCCTACTTGACCTCTACCATTTCCTCCTTAACCTCTCTTATCAGCACCATATTAACCTCTACCAGTCCCTACCTGACCTTATCAACCTCTACCAGAACTATATTAACTTTTACTAGCCTCACCTTTACTATACCAACACCACCTCAACCTTTACCAGCCCCACTTGATACCTTTATTTGAGGTGCTCTTAGCACAATAACTGTCTCAGCACAAATAGATCCTGATTGGATGGATTGTGTAGTTTCATATGTATGAAAAGTGGAGCTTGACTGGGAGTGATACCCCATATGTAACACAATATTTTCAGCAGTTTTCACTAATAATAATAATAATAATATAAAGGAAAAACATATATCACTTACTCTTGCTACCTGACTTTCAGTGTAGGGATCTCTTGGCATTGCATTAGTGTCACCACAAATAGAACTTAACTGTCGTGGTTGTGGTGGTTCTAGGAGCATGTAGGCTGAGTGCTAGGTTGAGTATTGTTATTGCTCCACATTCCATTCTAGTAGACAAAAAGAAATATGAAAAGTTCTGAAATATGATAACTTTACAACAATTGCTAAATATTGTGAAATTGATTTAAGGCTTACTCTTTTTGCACAAACAGTTTTGTTATGGTCTACTTGATTGCATCTTTAATAGGCCATCTTGATACCTTTTTTTGACAGTTTGCCCCAATTTTTTTGGCTCATCCTTGTTCTTCCTTCTGTTCTTGCTAGGTCTGCCTGGCATCTTTCTTAGTTTTGGAGGCTTAATTGATGGGTTTGTGGTTTCAGGCCACATTCTCATATTGGGGATTGATTGAATGAAATGGTTATAAGACTTAAGAAAGGTTTCTTTACTATACCAGTGCTCTACTTGATGATCAGGATCTTTATTCAAGTAATAATAAGCATAAATAGCATGAGGACAAGGAACACCTCTTAACATCCATAACCTACAGACACAATACTTCTTATCCAAGTGAACAACAAATGTTTACCCCTCATCCCCAATTTCAAAACCATTAATTCCATTCCATAGTACTCTTCACCTCTTGTTATCTTCTAAAATAGTTCTTGCCATAGGTGCAATATCTGAAATCCATGTTTTAGCAAATCTGATTATATCTACATGTCTATTCATCATTTTACGCCTAATATCCTCTAACATTGATATTATGGACTTATGCATAATAGTCAAGATCCAAGAATTGAAAGTATCACATATGTTATTTTCTACAATATCACATTTAGAATGTGTTTCAATAAATGCCTTATACCAAAAAGAAGGAGGATTAACCAAGATGTCCTCAGTTAATTCCTTCTTACCTAGTCTTGACATTGTTTGCATCTCCTCTCTAAACTTGACTTTAAATCTTACTTTTGCACATCTCCAAAAATGTTTCCTTTTTATTTCTCCTTTCTAGTACACATGCCAATTACTCTAAAAATGTTTAACGCATATTCTTCTGTCAGCATTTGGTAACAGATCCATCAAAATAGGAATAAGACCCTGTAATAAGTATAAGTATGATTAGAACAGGAATTTTAATGGAATTTAAAGTCAAATAATAGGAGAAATAATCAAATAGTATTACCTTTTGTTGGCTTGACATTACAATCAAGCCTTCACCAGTTCCCAAATTAAGATCAACAATCAGATACCTTATGAACCAATCCCAACTATGTTTTATTTTTGTATCCACAACTGTCGATGCAATAGGATACATTTGGTTGTTCCTATTTTTTCCTACAACAACCAATAACTCACCCTTATAAGCTCCTCTGAGAAAGAATCCATCAAAACCAATAATTTTTTACACCCATCTAACCATCCTTGCTTGAAGGCATAAGATCACACTTAGAAATAAACAAAGAGGTTCTTCCCTGGTTCAGTTTCTTTATCAATTTTTATCCAGCAAGAACTTCCAGGATTTGTTTTCTTGATCATATCTGCATAGTCACATAATCTGACAAATTTCATCTTTCAATCACCCATATTCTCTCTCGTAACAATTTGTTTATCCCTATAACAAATAGTTTTATCTGCATAAAGACCCAACACCTCTCGTACCAAATCCTAAATTTCCTAAATCCTTATGTATAGTTGAGAAATAATTCTATCCTTGAACTTTCTAGCAATCAAATTTGAATCACACATCTTATTCTTGTTTAGAGTAATACACTTGTGAATAGGGTTATAGTTCTTAACAATAAAATTACCCGAATCCCTATCTTTAGAAGCAAACACCAACCAGTTGCAATTAGGTACAATGCACTTCGCCCTTATTCTATGTTTTTCATTAGCTTTTAACTTCAATTTCCTTTAATACTCTACCGTATAATTTGCAACAACTTTTCAAAAATGTTTTGCACCCTAAAAAATTATTCCAAGCTCAAACACAATAAATTCACAATTTTCATCATACCTAACTTTATTGCTTCTCTTTCTTCTAGGTAGATCTACTCCTCTAACAATATCTAGATCTAGCTCCTCTTTACTATCTTTACTGTAATAGTCATAACTATAAAGATATTCCTCATCTCCACCCAACTACCCAATATATTTGTTAGCCTTATTTTTTTTAATATCCCCAAAGCCTCTATCTACACAACCAGCAACTCCCACAAGTACCTCTTCAGTTTCAAGAACATTTTTTCTTATTTTTTTGTTTCTTTCTTTGTTGTGGATTTGTTGTTTCTCCTTTCTAGTCTCAAAGTCCTCAATACTCATCAATATCTGAGCTATCTACTGAAGGAATATCTCTAAGATCTGAATCACTACTCAAGTAATCTAATAACTTATCTTCTATATTAAGATCTTGTACACGGATTTCTACTACATCATTTACATCAACCTTATCACCTTCTATATTAACACCCTGTACATGGATATCTTCTATATTAGCCTCATCACATTCTATATTAACATCTTCTAGGTTAATATCTTCTACATTAACCACATTTACTCTCTCTACTTAAATTAACATCCTCTATCTCTTCACCAAAGTTAACAGGCTCTCTCTCTACGTTAACACACTCTCTCTCTATGTTGACAACCTCACAAAACTCATCCACTAACACCCTCCCACTAGTTCTAGGAGATGTCAGTCATTTGTAACCAATATGAACTCTTTAGTTATTACATCTTGATAATAAAACCCCCCAACAGATCCATACCCTAATTCTCTAGTATAAAATAATAATTTCGGTAATGAAAAATGATCCTTATTAATATACCTTAGTTCTGGCACATAGTTTCCAAAATATGTAGGGACATGGGTATTGGAAAAGGCCCCCCCATGGTGAAAGTTTGTAAAAATAATCTTCATTTGTTAGGTCACCACAACAAATGGTAAAAAATCAAAGTCAATAAATGGAACATACCTAAAGAACACACAAACCAGCTAAAAGGTACAACCTTTAATACATATGAAGAAAGTGACGAAATATTTTCAACAACACATCTCCTACAGTGAGCCCTAAAAGTTGAATTATGCTAGAATTTAACAAATCTATCAAATACAAATCATAAAACACTTATACGAGGAAGATGTGAGTAAAACCCCTAAATGTCTTCTTTATTTGGCAAGAACTTTGGTTAAATTAGGGCTAAAAATCAAAAAGAAAGAGAGTGAAGGTCGGGGAGATATAAAGTAGGTTACAAATTCTATCAAAATGGACCTTTTGACGTTTTAACTCTCAAGAATTATACATGGATATATTTAATCCACGTGGAAATGTTTAAATGGACTAGTTTTCAACATAAGCAATGTTTGGTGACACGCACAGGGAATCTTATAAGATTTAGGCAAAAAAGGCCTGGGTGGATCAAATTTCGGGTGGGTTAGGGACCTGATAGGCACAAGCCTGAGTTAAGGGGTTTAAGTGAAATTTTGAGACAAGTTTAGGGGGCTATTGATGACTTTGTTTAAATATAAAGTCTATATTTAATGTGTTTAGACATTATTGATATGTAGCAAAACGAAAGTTTGATATGTATTATATGAATCATACAAATGCTACATGTTTAACTTATTTACCATCATGCGAATGAAAAAATTTACTTGAAATATAGATTTTTGATTGTTCTAATTTATGCTTATGCATATGTTTTGGTCTGTTTTATGCCAATACATGTTAAACATAAGGATACACAAATCAATGTTAGGAATGAGAAATGTCTAAATACATTTTCATACTTGTACAACATGACGTAGTATTCTATTACCTGTGTAAGAAGTCAAATCTTAAGAAAATAAAGGATTATAGATATACCACTGCTAATTATATGTTCAAAACATATTTCCATGATACATATACTTGGTATCATCATCAATCATAAGAACAATTAGCACTTAGTTCTCAAGAGGATTATTCTCGTTGAAAACACATCGCATAACAAAAGGCATCAATTTGTTCAAACATTCAAGGTTTATGCATTTCGACTGGACTTCTATGGTATTTGATGGATAAAATTAACATTTCAATAAACTATCAGGAGTCTTTTCATTGGGTATTGGCAATTGTGATTCTTAAAGAGAAGTGTATTCGTGTCTATGACTCAATGAAAGAACACAAAAATAATCTAATTGAAATAATTCAACTTGCTGCAATGATTCTGACTTATTTGATCATGACTGTATTTTTTTTAGAAGAAGGAACAAACGGATTGGTCACTACTTAAAACATACAATGAAAAAACTGATCAAGATGCATTTCATATTCAGTATGTTAATGGTATTGTCCAACAGTCAACCAAGACATTATATGTATCAAATTTTAATGTTAATATATTTTTTCTGAATAATTAATTTACTTAAACTGACATGAATATGAATACATATATATATATATATATCAAGAATTTTGAACTGTTTCTGGTTGCTTACGTTGAATATCTAAGTGATAAGATTGAGATAATTGCTTCAAAATTAAACTATGTGCTTTATTGAATCAGATATACGTCGCTCTTATGGGATTATGGATTGAACAAGGCAATGAATGGATAAGTTACCAAAAATCAAAACCCGCCTAAGCCTATATGCACATACATTCCTTCAAATGTATAGGATTTGATTGATATTGAGTGGTTCTGATTAAATAGTTATATTCTGATATTTAGTAAATATTGAATAGTTGTGTTTTGTAAGAATTTTATGAAGGGATTATGACTACTTTTTTGTTTATTTTCTTTTTTTTTGGACAAGAAATTGGTAATTTGCCATTTTTCAATTAATGATGCATGTAGTTCATTTATTATAATATTTTAATAATTTTATGCATTATTACATTAAGTCATTGTTTTGCAGTTCACCAACTACTTCATATCATATGTATATAATATATGCATCATTAAAATTTTGTTCACTAACTGCTTGACTGATATCATTGGAACATATATATCACTAAAATTGCAGTTCACCAGTTACATTTATGTGCAGGAGGCTATAAGAATTTTTAGGAGCAGTTTCTGTTCTTTCAGTATTCATGTCGTGCTAGTGAGCACAGTCTTAAGTTAATCTCTCATTCTAATCCGTTTCTCCCTTTCTTCTATAGAATAGACCTTCAAAAAGAAAAAATAGGAATTAGTTAGCCCCTCAACCCGAAGTACCTTTGGGCGAATATGTTTCTCATGCAGAGTTCAGAGCTGTATTTACTACTCTTACCCAGTTAGTTACTGCTCAGAATGAACAACCAACTGTCATTCCGGCCAACCCAGTAGCCAATTCAGCTGCAACCAGGATTTGGGACTTCACCTGAATAAATCCTCCATCCTTTCTTGGGTCTAAGTTAGATGAGGACCCTCAGAAATTCATCGATTAGGTTCAGAAGGTTACTAATGCTATAGGGGTGTCAGCTGTTGAGAGTGATGAGTTGGCTGTATATTATTTGTAGGATGTTGCTCATACATGGTACAAGTAGTGGAAGTTAGAAAGGCCAGATGATGCAGGGCCTATTGAGTGGGAGGAGTTTGTCACCGCATTCTTAGAGAGGTTCTTTCCCCTAGAACTGAGAGAAGCTAAGGTGTTATAATTCATCAACCTCATGCAGGGCAACATGACGGTGAAAGATTATTCTCTTAAGTTTACTCAATTTTCCAGATATGCCCCTCATGTGGTTGTACACATCAGGGACAAGAAGAGTAAGTTTGTTTCTGGGGTGAATGATAGTGTGGTCAACGAGTGTAGGTTGGTGATATTGAATAGAGACATGAATCTAAATAGGCTTATGACTCATGCTCAGTCGATAGAGGAGCAAAAGATTAAGATGAGGGAGAAGCAGAATAGGAGAGCAAGGATAGGTAGTTTCAACTTTGCTCACCCCAAATCAGGAGGAGGAAACCATACTCAATTTCATCCTAAGTCATCAGTTCCATCTCCTTATTCAGCTAGTGCTCTAGTTTCAAAGTTAAAGGATGGTAATAGAGATAGGTCCCCAAGCTCAAAGTCTCAGGGCAGTGTCAGCAATGCTCAAACTAATCCCCTTTGTCAGATTTCTGGTAAGAACCACAAGGGTGCTTGCAGAACTGGTAGTGATATCTGTATTAGATGTGGCAAGGTAGGCTACAGTGTTAGAGATAGTCCCCAGTCATGTTATCAGGGTCAGCAGAAATATTTCTCAGCTCAGTCCGATCACCTAAACCAGTAGGGTGCCACCTCCAGCGCTACTAGTGGGCAATGTCTAAATAGATTTTACGCTCTCTAGTCCTAGCAAGATCAGGAAAATTCTCCTGATATGGTTACTGGTATGTTACACATATTTCATGTTTATTTTACGATTTTCTAGATCCAAGAGCTTTTTTTGTCTTGTTTTACTCCCTATATAGCAGTTGATTTTGGAGTCAGTCCCAAAATTCTAGCAGATCCCTTTTCTGTTTCTACCTTACTAGGTAAAATTATCATATCTCGATGGGTATACAGGAACTACCCGGTTATGATATTTCAGAAAGTCACTTCAGTAGACTTAGTCAAATTAGAGATGACTAATTTTGATATCATTTTTGACATGAATTAACGTCATTCCTTCTATGACACAGTCAACTATAAAAACAGAATAGTTCAGTTTTAGTTTTCGAATGAACCCATCCTAGAATGGAAGGATAGTGTATCCGCTTTCAGAGGTCAGCTTATTTCCTACCTTCGAGCATGAAAAATAATATCTAAAGGATATGTCTATGATCTTGTTCGAGTTAAGGACACAAGTTACAAAACTCCCAGTCTTTAATCATTCCCAGTAGTGAATGGATATTCAGATGTCTTTCCCGAAGATCATTCAGGAATTTCTCCCGAAAGGGAAATAGACATCGACATTGATCTTCTTCCAAATACTTAGTCTATATTTATTTCTCTATATAGAATGGTACCAGTAGAACTCAGAGAATTGGAAGAGAAGTTGAAGGATCTCTTAGATAAGGGATTCATCAGCCCCAGTATATCTTTATGGGGTGCACCAGTTTTATTTATGCGCAAGAAAGATGATTCTCTCAGAAAATGTATTGATTACCGTCAGCTCAATAAATTCATGGTCAAGAACAAGTATTCTCTTCCCAGAATTGATGAATTATTTGACCAACTTCAGGGTGCCAGTTATTTCTCTAAGATAGACCTCAGATCTGGCTATCATCAACTTAGAGTTAGAGAATGCGACATTCTAAAAATAGCTTTTCATACTCGAAATAGTCATTTTGAGTTTCTGGTTATGTCATTTAGTCTTATTAATGCCTCAACATCTTTCATAGACCTGATGAACCATGTATTCAAGCAGTATTTGGAAATGTTCATCATAGTCTTGATAGATGATATTCTATTCTATTCCAACAGTGAGCGTGATCATGCAGACCATCTCAGAATTGTACTTCAGACTCTCAGAGATCATCAACTATTCGTCAAATTCAATAAGTGCAAATTTTGGCTAAGTTCAGTACCATTCCTTGGTAATATCATTTTTGGTGATGGCATTAGAGTACATCCTCAAAAGACCAAAGCGGTAAGAAATTGGCCCAGACTTGTCTCTCCATTAGATATCAGGAGTTTCTTGGGTTTGGATGGCTATTATAGATGGTTTATTGAGGGATTTTCTTCTATTGCATCCCCTATGTCCAGATTGTCTCAGAAGAAAGTTAAATTTCAGTGGTCAGATCCTTACAAGAAGAGTTTTCAAGAGTTGAAAACTCGACTACCTCAGCTCCAGTCTTAGCTCTTCCAGATGGTTCAGATGGTTTTGTAGTATATTGTGATGCATCCAGAGTAGGTTTGGGTTGTTTCCTCATGAAGCATGGTAAGGTCATAACCTACGCCTTCAGACAGCTTAAACCCCATGAGAAAAATTATCCTGCTCATGATCTTGAGTTAGCAGCCGTAGTTTTTGCCTTAAAGATTTGAAAGAATTATCTATACGGTGTTCATGTAGATGTGTTCACTGATCATAAGAGCCTTTAGTATGTCTTTTCTCAGAAATATCTCAATCTTCATCATAGAAGGTGGTTAGAGCTCTTGAAATATTATGACATGAGTGTCCTTTATCATTTGAGAAAGGCCAACATTATGGCTGATGCTCTCAATAGACTGTCCATGGGTAGTGTTGCTAATGTTGAGGACAGTAAGAAGAAGTTATCTCAAGAAGTCCATCAGCTTGCCAGACCAGGCGTTCGCTTAGTCGATTCAGAAGAGGGTGATGTATGGGTTTAGAGTAGTTTAGAATCATCTCTAGTTTTCGAGGTGAATGAAAATCAAGATAAAGATCCCAAACTAGTCAAGTTGAAAAAGTCAGTCAAGTATCAGAAGGTAGAGGTTTTCTCCCAAGAGGGAGATGGTGTTCTACATTGTCAAGGTCGTCTCTGTTTTAAGATGTAGATGACTTAAGGCAGCGAATTCTTTCTGGAGTGCATGTTGCGCACTACTCTATTCATCCAGGGGCTACAAAGAGCTGTCAGAATCGCCCAAGTGCGACGGCCAGGTTGATGGATCATCGATCTAGTGACGGACCATCGCCTTGATCGTCGTAGCCAAGGAAGTGAGGCAACCTTCTGGATAAGGTGCGATGGACAGGTTAACAGATCGCTGAACTTGTGATGGACCGTTGCCCAAGCCGTCGCTACTTAGGTAGTAAGTCATTTTCCTGGTCCACGTGTGACGGGTCAAAATAACTGACCGTCGAGCCAGCGATGGACCATCGAACCCACCATCACACATCCCGTTCAGTTATTTTTAAGTTATTTTTAAAGGAGTTTTTGGTGTTTTACCACCCGTTTATATACCTAGTAATATCCAACCAAGGCTCCAAAAATTTATTATTTTTCCACAACATCAAAAATTAGGGTTTCTCCCTAAGAGCCATTCTTAAGCAATAAAATCCAAATCTTTATCAAGAACTAAGAGATTCAAATTCTTCAAGTTCAAGAACTTCAAGTAACTCACTACCAGGTATGCATAGTGTTCATTCATGGACTTTTTTCACCCATGAAGCCCTAGAATCTCTTTTCAAAGTTCAAGTGTATGGATTTCCTTATAAATTTCATGTTTGGTAAGCGTTTGTTCATGTTTATAATGACCAATTGAATTCTAACCCATGATGGGTGATCAATTTTATGTGAAATTGATTAGTATAGGTGCAGATTTATATGAACCTATGATTAAACCCTTGGATGATGAAATTAGAGTTAAATCATAATGTTTATTTGTTGTATAATGTTGTCTACATATACTATACTTACCATGTGTTTGATTAAATGCCTACGTGAAAGAAAAGTGCCCAACTAGTATGATATTATGCAATCCTCATGTATGTACAAGTATATGCATATCTCATGTTTGATGAAATGCCTCAATAAATGAATTATGGATTGTACTGTTGGTCATGTATTTAAGAAAGTCATGCTTTGTTAGCTTTTTCCCATCGAGTCCTGGGGGTAGTTGCACCCGACAATTTAGTTGTATGCCTAGAGCAAGTGTCATGTTTTCATGATATCCTCAGTCATGCCATGTTCAGTAGAATTCAGTTAGTCATGTAACTCAGTAAAACTCAGAAATTCCAGTAATCTCAGAAAGCTTAGTAATACAGAAATTTTAGTAATATTCTGTTAGTCAACGGAACTTAGTTAACTTAGTACAGTTTAGTTCTGTAGTTTATGTACAATGTCTATTCAGGTGAGAGTAGAAATTAGCACCGAGTGAACCCAAGGATAGGAACACATACTGTCAGATAAGGGTGTGATTCTTAGAAGTCATCCTTGCATTCCAGAACTATGTAGCCAACATAGGTTGAGACATCAACACTGTCAGATGAGGGTTGATGAGGTGGATAAGCACTTTCAGATGAGGGCCCCACCATTCTCTTTTGGGGACATTGTCAGATGAGGGTCACTCACAGCTTGTCTTTACCGGTGGTGCAGTATTGACACCCTTCTAATTGGAGTTACAGATTGGACCCCAACTCAGCTATAATACATTATTTAGGGCATGTCGGTTAGATAACTACTTCTCACAGTTTTAGTTATAAAAATTAGGACTGTCTGATACCGTCATTCAGTCTTAGTAATAGAACTCAAATAGTTCTATAGAATTTAGGATTATCAGATACAGTCAACTCAGAACAATATAAAACTCAGCTAGTTCCATCAGATTCAGGACTGTCAGATACAGTCACTCATGTTATCAGTTATATTAGTCATCAAACTTCAGTTACTAGTCTTGTTAGTTTTCAGTAAACTTATGTTATCACGATCTCAGTTATAGTAACTATGTATTCATGCATGCATTCTCACGTTCATATTAGTCAGTTAGTTAGTATTGTTCAAGCATATGAACCCCATGCATTCAGCCTACCTCACATACATACTAGTACATTCAAAGTATGGACGCATTTATGCTATGGTGTCTTATACCATAGGTTCAGAGACACGAGCTCCAGAGCATCAGTAGATTCCAGTCTCAGCAGTCAGAGTTACCAGTGAGTCCTCATCTTTTGAGGACATGATCATTACTTTATTACATTATTAATTTATTTATTAGTTGAAGTTAGTTAGGGACATGTCCTATTAACTCCTTATTTAGATAGTTCAGTCATGATTTAAAGGCTTTTCAGACTACAGTATATTTAGACAGTTTATTTCAGCTGTTTTGGGTATTTTATATCCTACCCAGATGTTATATTTTTATCAGATATTATATCTCAGTGTTGAACTTATGGTCTTTCAGTTCATGTTTCTGCATTATACAGTATTTTATGCAGTATACAGGTATAGATATCAGTCATGGGTTAGCTTGTGGTCCTTCATGGTCATGAGCATCGTGTAGCATTCCGGGTACCAGATTTGTGGCATTACAAACTTGGTATCAGAGCCTAAGGTTCAATAAAGACCTAGGAAGTCTTAAATCCACATCTAGTAGAGTCTTGTAAATGGGTGTGTTGCCACATTTATATACAGGAGGCTATAAGATGTTTTAGGAACAATTTTCCTTATTTCAGTATTCATGTCATGCTAGTGAGAATAGTCTTAAGTCAATCTCTCAGTCTCATCCGTTTCTCTTTTTTTTATAGAACATGCCTCCAAAAAGAAGAAACGGGAATCAGTCAGCCCCTCGCCCGAAGTACCTTTGGGTGAACATATTTCTCATATAGAGTTCAGAGTTGTATTCACTACTCTTGCCCAGTTAGTTGCTGCACAAAATGAATGACCAACTATCTTTCCAACCAAACCAGTGGCCAATTCAGCTGCATCCAGGATTCGGGACTTCACCCGAATAAATTCTCCATCCTTTCTCGAGTCTAAGTCAGATGAGGACCCTCAGAAATTCATCGATCAGGTTCAGAAGGTTACTGACGTTATGGGGGTGTCAGATGTTAAGAGTGCTGATCTAGCTGCATATCAGTTGTAGGATGTTGCTCACATATGGTACAAGCAGTGGAAGTTAGAAAGGCCAGATGATGCAGAGCCTATTGGTGGGAGGAGTTTGTCACCGCATTCTTAGAGAGGTTCTTTCCCCTAGAGCTTAGAGAAGATAAGGTTTTATAATTCATCAAACTCAGGCAGGGCAACATAATGGTGAAAGATTATTCTTTTAAGTTTACTCAATTAGCCAGATATGCCCCTCATGTGGTTGTAGAAACAGGACCAAAATGAGCAAGTTTGTTTCTGGGGTGAATGATAATGTGGTCAGCGAGTGTAGGTCGGTAATGTTGAATAGTGACATGACTCTAGCAATGCTTATGACTCCTACTTAGCAGATAGAGGAGCAAAATATTATGATGAGGGAGAAGCAGAATAGGAGAGCAAGGATAGGTAGTTTCAACTTTGCTCACCCTAAATTAGAAGGAGGAAATCGTTCTCAGTTTCATCCTAAGTCATTAATTCTAGCTCCTTCTTCAGCTAGTCTCCAGCTTTGAAGTTTAGGGATAGGGCGCCGGGCTCAAAGTCTCAGGGCAGTGTCAGCAATGCCCGAACTAATCCCCTTTATTAGACTTGTGGTAAGAACCACAAGGGTATTTGTAGAGATCGTACCGATGTCTGTTTTGGATGTGGCATGCCAGGCCACAGAGTGAGAGATTATCCCTAGTTAGGTTATTTGGGTCAGCAGAACCATTCCTCAACTCAGTCTAGTCGTCCAAACCAGCAGGGTGCCGCCTTCAGTACTACTAGTGGGCAATGCCTAAACAGACTTTATGCTCTTCAGTTCTGGCAAGATTAGGAAAATTCTCTTGATGTGGTTACTGTTACGTTACAAATCTTTCATGTTCATGTTTATGCTTTCCTAGATCCAGGAGTTTCTTTATCTTTTGTTACTCTCTATGTAGTAGTTTATTTTGGAGTCAGTCCTAAAATTCTTACAGAGCCCTTTTTTAGTTTCTACCCCAGTAGATAAAACCATCATAGCTCGGTGAGCATACAGGAACTGCCCGGTTATGATATTTTAGAAAGTCACTTTAGCAGACTTAGTCGAATTAGAGATGACTGATTTTGATATCATTCTCGGCATGGATTGTCTTTATTAATGCTATGCCATAGTCGACTACAAAAATAGAATAGTTCAGTTTCAGTTTCTGAACAAACCCATCCTAGAGTGGATGGGTAGTGTATCTTCTTTTAGAGGTTTGCTTACATTCTACCTTCGGGCACGAAAAATGATATCTAAAGGATATGTATATAATCTTGTTCGAGTTAAGGACACTAGTTTTGAAACTCCCAGTCTTGAATCAGTCCTAGCAGTGAATGAATATTCAGATGCCTTTCCCAGAGATCTTCCAGGAATTTCTCCGGCAAAGAAAATAGACTTCGGCATTGATCTTCTTCCAGATACTTAGACTATAGCTATTCCACCATACAGAATAGCACCAGCAAAAATTAGAGAATTGAAAGATCAGTTGAAGGATTTCTTAGATAAGGGATTCATCAGGCCCAGCGTGTCCCTGTGGGTGCACCAGTTTTATTCGTCCACAAGAAAGATGGTTCTCTCAGAATGTGTATTAATTACCATCATCTCAATAAATTCATGGTGAAGAACAAGTATCCTCTTTCCAGAATCGATGAATTGTTAGACCAATTTCAAGGTGCCAGTTATTTCTCTAAGATAGACCTCAAATTCGGCTATCATTAGCTCAGAGTCTAGCTCAGAGTCAGAGAAAGTGGCATCCAAAAACAGCTTTTCATACTTGGTATGGTCACTTTGAGTTTTTGGTTATTTCCTTTGGTATTACTAATGTCCCAGTAACTTTCATAGACCTGATAAATCGTGTGTTCAATAAGTACGTGGACATGTTCGTCATAGTCTTTATAGATGATTTATGGTCTATTCCCGCAGTGAGTGTGTTCATACAGACCATCTCAGAATCATCTTTCATACTCTCAGAGACCATTAGCTATTTTCCAAATTCAGTAAGTGTGAATTTTGGCTAAGGTCAGTAGTATTCCTTGGTAATATTGTTTTCGGTGATGGAATTAGAGTAGATCCTCAAAACACCAAAGTGGTAAAAAACTGGCCCAGACCTGTCTCTCCATCAGACATCAGGAGTTTCTTAGGTTTGGCTGGCTATTACAGATGGTTTGTTCAATTATTTTCTTCTATTGCATCCCCTATGTCCAGATTGACTCTGAATAAAGTCAAGTTTCAGTGGTCAGATCCTTGCGAGAAGAATTTTCAGGAGTTAAAGACTCGACTCACTTTAGCTCCAGTCTTAGCTCTTCCAGATAGTTTAGATGGTTTCATAGTATATTTTGATGAATTCAGAGTAGATTTGGGTTGTGTCTTCATGCAGCATGGTAAGGACATAACCTACACCTCAAGACAGCTTAAACACCATAAGAAGAATTATCCTACTCATAATCTTGAGTTAGCAGCTGTAGTTTTTGCCTTAAAAATTTGGAGGCATTATCTATACGGTGTTTATGTAGATGTGTTCACAGATCATAAGAGCCTTCAGTATGTCTTTTCTCAGAAAAATCTCAATCTTCGTTAGAGAAGATGGTTAGAGCTCTTGAAAGAATATGACATGAGTGTCCTTTATAATCCTGGCAAGGCTAACATAGTGTCCGACGCTTTCAGTAGACTTTCCATGGGTAGTGTTGCTCATGTTGAGGACAGCAAGAAGAAGTTAGCTTAGGAATTCTATTAGCTTTCCAGACTAGGAATTAGCTTAGTCGATTTAGAAGAGGGTGATGTATGGGTTCAGAGTAGTTTAGAATTATCTCTAGTTTCTGAGGTGATAGAAAAGCAATATAGAGATCCTAGACTAGTCAAGTTGAAAGAGTCAGTCAAGGCTCATAAGGCAGAGGTTTTCTCCCAAGGGGGAGATGGTGTTCTGCGTTGTCTGGGTCATCCCTGTGTTCCAGATGTAGATGACTTAAGGCTGCGAATTCTTGCTGAAGCGTATGGTGGGTGCTACTCTATTCATCCAGGGGCCACAAAGATGTACCACGACTTATGGGAGATCTATTAGTGGGTGCTTGCAGGAGTTAAGTATTCCTACTTGGAAGTGGGAAGAAGTGAACACGGACTTCGTGATGGGTTTGCCTCATACACGTTATCATCATGACTCAGTTTGGGTCATTGTAAATTAGATGACCAAATCAGCTATTTTTTTCAGTCCATACCTCCTCTTCAGCCGAGGATTACGCCAAACTCTAAATCAGAGAGTTAGTCAGATTGCACGGTGTTCTGTTATCTATTATCTCAGACAGAGGTACCCAGTTTACCTCTTATTTTTGGAAAGCATTCCAAAAGGGTCTTGGTACCTAAGTTCATCTTAGTACTGCCTTTCATACCCAGACAGATGGTCAATAAGAAAGCACCATTCAGACCTTAGAAGATATGCTAAGGGCGTGTGCAATTAATTTCAAGGGTAGTTGGGATGACCACTTGCCTTTGCTTGAGTTTGCATATCATAATAGCTATCATTCCAGTATTCGAATGGTTCCATTTGAAGCTCTCTATGGTGGAGATGCAAATCTCCATTTGGTTGGTTCAAAGTTAGTGAGGCCTCAGTTATAAGGCCTGACTTAGTATTCGATACCTTAGAAAACGTCCAGTTAATTAGAGAAAGACTCCGGGCTGGCCAGAGCCGACAAAAGTCTTATGCAGATATTCGTAGAAAGGATCTCGAGTTTGAGATTGGTGACTATGGCTATCTAAAGATCTCTACCATGAAGGTATTGAAGAGGTTTGGCAAGAAGGGAAATCTTAGTCCCCGATATATTAGTCCCTTCAATATTCTCAATCGCTTTGGCAAGGTAGCTTATGAGATCGAATTGCCTTCAGATCTAGCCTCAGTTCATCCAGTCTTCCATGTCTCTTTCTTAAGAAGTGAATAGGTGATCCAGCATTAGAAGTCACTATTCATAGCATAGATGTTCAGAACAGCCTCTCTTATGAAAAGATTGCAGTCAAAATCCTCGACTATCAGACTCGTACATTGAGGAACAAAGAAGTCCCTCTAGTTAAAGTTATTTGGCGAAATCAGTTCGTTGAGGGAGCTACTTGGGAAGAAAAACTAGATATGTGAACCAATTATCCTCACCTCTTCTTCGCCAACTCAGATCAAGCTCAAGGTAACAGTTCTTCTTAAGCTTCTTAGTTTCATGTTTAGACTTCAGTTATAAGCTTGGTATACAATTCATGTTCAGAATTGCATCACAAACTTGGTATTAAATACCATTGCATATTCAGTCATGCATTCATGTATCAGTTTAGTTATATAATCATGCATCAGACATGCATTCTTATTGTTAGAACCTTGGTTCATCAAAACTCTCAGACATGCATTCATGAATCAGTTACACAAGCATCAGATATGCATGCTCAGTATGATATATTCAGTTATCAGTCATGTAGGTCATGAAATTATGTTTCAGTCATTCATGTTCAGTATGTATGTCGGTTTATCTTTTCCCCTTATTCTCAGTCTCATTTGAGGTCGAATGTTCTCAAGGGGGAGATATTGTAATACCCCGTCAAAGCCAAGACAGTGAGGCAACCTTCTAGATAAGGTACGGCGAATAGGTTGACGGACCATTAAACTTGTGATGGACCATTACCCAAGCCGTCACTACTTAGGCAGTGAGTCATTTTCCTGGTCCACGTACGATGGTTAAAATAACTGATCGTCGAGCCAGCGATGGACTGTCACACCCACCATCGCACATCCCGTTCAATTATTTTTAAGTCATTTTTAAAGAGGCTTTTTGGTCTTTTACCACCCATTTATATACCTAGTAATATCCGACCAAGGCTCCAAAAATTCATTATTCTTTCACAACATCAAAAATTAAGGTTTTCCCCCTAAGAGAAATCCTTAAGCAACAAAATCCAAATCTTCTTCAAGAACTAAGATATTCAAATTCTTCAAGTTTAAGAACTTTAAGAAACTCACTACCAGGTATGCATAGTGTTCATTCATGAACTCTTTTCATCCATGAAGCCCAAGAGTCTCTTTTCAATGTTCAAGGTATGGATTTCTTTATGAATTTCATGTTGGGTTTGCTTTTGCTCATGTTGATAATGACCAATTGAATTCTAATCCATGTTGGGTGATCAATTTTATGTGGAATTGACTAGTATAGGTGTAAATTCATATGAACCTATGATTAAACCCTTGGATGATGAAATTAGAGTTGAATCATGATGTTTATTTGTGGTATAATGTTTTCTACATATACTATGCTTACCATGTGTTTGATTAAATGCCTATGTGAAGAAAAAGTTCCCAACTTGTATGATATTATGCAATCCCCGTGTATGTACAAGTTTATGCACATCACATGTTTGATGAAATGTCTCAGTAAATGAATTATGGATTGTGATGTTGGTCATGTATTCAAGAAAGCCATGCTTTGTCATTTTCTTTCCATCGAATCCTGGGGGTACTTGTACCCGACAATCTAGTTGTATAACTAGAGCCAGTGTCATGTTTTCATGATATCCTTCATGATATCCTCAGTCAAGCCATGTTCAGTAGAATTCAGTTAGTTATTTGACTCAGAAAAACTCAGTAAAACTCAGAAATCCCAGTAATCTCAGAAAGATCAGTAATACAGAAATCTTAGTATTATTCTGTCAGTCAATTGAACTCAGTTAACTCAGTCTAGTTCAGTTCAGTAATTCATGTACAGTGTCTATTCAGATGGGAGTAGAAATTAGTACCAAGTGAACCCAAGGATGGGAACACACACTGTCAGATGAGGGTGTGATTCTTAGAAGTCATCCTTGCATTCCAGAATTATGTAGCCAACATAGATTGAGACATCAACACTTTCAGATGAGGGTTAATGAGGTGGATAAGCACTATCAGATAAGGGCTCCACCATTCTCTTTTGTGGACACTGTCAGATGAAGGTCACTCATAGCTTGTCTTTATCGGTGGTGCGGTATTGACACCCTTCCAATTGGGGTTACAGATTGGACCCCAACTCAGCTATAATGCATTATTTGGGGCATTCGGTTAGATAACTACTTTCCACAGTTTCAACTACAGAAATTAGGACTGTCAGACACAGTTATTCAGTCTCAGTAATAGAACTCAGATAGATCTACAGAATTCAGGACTATCAAATATAGTCAACTCGGAATAGTACGAAACTCAGCTACTTCCATCAGATTCAGGACTGTCAGATACAGTTTCTCATGTTATCAATTATATCAGTCATCAAAACTCAGTTATCAGTCATGTTAGTTATCAATAAACTCATGTTATCACGATCTCAGTTATAGTTACTATGTATTCTTGCATGCATTCTAAAGTTCATATTAGCGAGTTAGTCAGTATTGTTCATGCATAATAACCCCATGCATTCAGCCTACCTCACATGCATACCATTACATTCAAATTAATGATCCATTTGTGCTATGGTGTTTTATACCATAGTTTCAGAGACAGGAGCTTCAGAGCATCAGTAGATTCCAGTCTTAGCAGTTAGAGTTAGCAGTGAGTTCTCATCTTTCAAGGACATGATCATTACTTTATTACCTCATTAATTTATTTATTAGTTGGAGTTTGTTAGGGAGATGTCCCATCAACTCTTTATTCAGATAGTTCAGTCATGATTTAGAGGCTTTTCACACTACAGTATGTCCAGACAATTTATTTCAGTTGTTTTGGGTATTTCATACCCCACCCAGATGTTATATTTTTATCAGATATTATATCTCGGTGTTGAACCTTATGGCCTTTTAGATCATATTTCTGCATTATACAGTATATTATGCAGTATACAGGTATAGATATTAGTCATGGGTTAGCTTGTGGTCCTTTGGGGTCATGAGCACCGTGTAGCATTCCGAGTACCAGATTCGGGGCGATATAATATCCTTAATCCATAATTTCATATCTATAAGCACATAACTATTTATTCATTTTACTCCTATTAAAAACTTTGTGAATCATTTCACTCCATAATAATAAATGTATCAAACAAATATATCAAAAGAATGATTCATAGAGAAAAAATTGAATCACATGAATATATCAAAAAGATTGCAAAGATACAAATATGTCATAAATAGTGTTTAATGTATCAAATAAATATATCAAAGCGTGACTGCACAAGAATAGAATATTTCAAAGAATTCCCTTCTGAAAAAATTTGAACTAATTGTGCCACAGTTGAGCATTTCTTTCCAATCACTACATAGACACAATACGATGTCTCACTCATAGAGGTAAATAATAGATTGTTAACAAGAAATGAGTTGAAATATTAAACACATACTTTTCACAATGATATTTAAACATACAAACTGTATCATTTGATACATTGCAAATAACTATCAGTTGCAAATCCAAATAATACTGAGGAATTAAAACTTTTATGGTATTCATAAGAAGAAATTCCTTATAAACTTCAAATGATCTATCCAATAAAATCGCATCTTCTTTGGGAAGTAGTTGCAGGTCCGTCTATTATTATCTTCACACCTACACTTTTTACAACAATTTGAGTTTGAGAAAAGTGTTTCACTAAATTTCTTGTGCCTTCCTTTTTTTGATTTTTCAAGTGGTCTTTTATATCTCGGGGGTAATTATTAGGCTTAAATTACACTCTTGAATAGGTGTAGGGCACGTTTTCAATATATATATTTTATCGTACAAGGAGTTGGGATCAGACCATGGGGTGTGAAGATACAGAATTTAAGGTTTGAAAGTGTTAGAAGTCAACTGGGAGTTAACCCATAATGTGTACAAAATAACATGTTTATAAAATGGGAGATTTTTTAGAATATTTTTATGGTAACAATTTCTTTGCTTTTAGAATACTATCTTAAGACTGAAAATACTTAGAGTGTAATCAATTAAGAGTGAACCTTGGAGTTTTACCATTTTAGTTGAGATGGGTAATTGAAAATTTATCCAATTTTAGCTAGGAGACATGGGTAGGCTAGATTTAGAGGTATCAATATCAATCTTTAAAAAAACACCAAATTTTACAAATGGTCTCTTTCGAACACCTCATAAGTGTAATAATTTCACCTATCTATTACCTCAATTAACATTTTTATTTCTAAAAGATGCTACAACCTCCATCCCATTTTATATGTCATCATTTATTTTTTGTCCATCCCAAAAAGAATGTCACCTTTTATTATTTGGTAACTATTTAAAGAAACAATTTCACTTTTACCCTTATTGATCCCACTTATAAGGCCCACTTAATTAAAAATAGTGGTAGTACATTTTTTTAACAAAGGAGAAGTTGGTAAAAATCATCATGTCTTTACTTATTTCTTAAACTTTGTGTCCGGTTAAACTATGACATATAAAATGGGATGGAGGGAGTATTAAATAAAATAATTCAAGTTATTGTTTACATTTATTCCTCACTCATACCTCTTCTTTTAAGGATGGTATAGATTCAAAGGTAATTGAGGTATGCAACCCCCAATTCTTAGTTAAATCATGGAATAAATGCAAAATTCATAACAAATAGCTAATTAGAAAGATAAATAAATACCACCCTTGCACTAATCATATCCTATTCAAGTATAACCCCAAGAATGAAGAATTAGCTACTCACAATGAGAGAAAGTAAAGATATACCAAAACTTCCATTAAATTGATCCATGAAAAATAAAAGGAATAAAAATCCAAGCTTTGATTTTCAATAAATCTCCAATAGAAAGCACTAATCCAATACTTTGGAATCACTTTAATGTATTCTTCCTCTAGAATAATACATTAATGTTCAAAGATAATGAAAATGAGCTAAAACCCCACATTTAAGCCCTAATTTCACATTTGCCAATTATTGCAAAAATGCCACCTTACTCTTGATCTACTTAAGCAGATCCAAAGAAGATGAAGAGAAGATGGAGAATATATCCAAAGTGGATCCATAGAAAATTGGAAGCAGATGGGGTTATTTTGGTCACTCGCTTGCGCGGGTGGCCTCCCAACATTCCCGTGTGATCTATTAGTGCTCTATTATTTCATATTTAACCTCTCATTGACTTGAACGGCTTGCTCATCTTCCTTTTTAACCTTTACCTGCACAAACGAGCATTAAGTATGAGATTAACATCAAGTCAATGATAAAACACTATAATTTAAGCTTAAAAGGTGCTAGTAAGTCATCAAATTGATGACTTATCAATCCCCAAACTTAAAATATTGTTTGTCCTCAACCAGCAAAGTATAATTCAATAATATAAGATATTACAACTCAAACCCATCCAAAAGAAATTTATACCAAAGGACTATGCTAACAAAGCTCTATAAAGACTTCTTAAACATGTCATGGCAATAAGTCAACCAAAACTTTTCAGTAAGCACATAACTATGAAGCAAGGATGCAAGTTTGTATCAAATGAACCTTTCAAATCAACAAAGCATCTTAAGAGGTGACACAAAATCTTCGAAGATCATCTCAATATTCACAATGTAACTTACCTTGCCTATTTATCCAAATCGAGAGTAAGACTTTAGCCTTTACCCCAAAGTATTAATGTCGCTCACATGCAAGAGTTAGTTTCACACACACAAGATATTTCAATTCTTAAAGGATCTCAAATAATGAATGAATTTGCATTCACTCTTGCAAAGAAATTCAAGTACAATGAGTAGAACCATAGGCTTTCCCTTTGTGTTTTTCTCCACTAATGTAGATTTATCTAGCTTGAATTCACCAAGGTCTTGTGGGTTTATATAAAGGTTTAAGGTGCGGAAAGGAATATATGGATCAAGTGATTAAAAGACCTCCTTCAACGCAATCCCCAAAATTTTCAAGTTATCCACCTTATTCACCTTCAAATCAATTATTTTGCTTTCCTTAACCTTTAGCTTAGCATTTAACAAACAAATCCAACCCAACATTTTCTTCCTTCACTTCTTTGACTTTTTCAAGAGATTTTCTAACTTTAAGCTCTTCTTAGCCCCATCATTTGTCTCATTTGTTTTTACGTTCTATGGACTGGGGTATAAAACTTTATCATTGAGTGTATCTCTTATCTCTTAAGAACATGATTTGACAGCCTTACATATCATATTCTTCCACCAAACTTGGAGTTTGAACCATCCTTACATTATTTTCCCAAATATACAACCCCCAAACTTAGGCTTTCGCCTATAATTCATTATTTAGAATCATGTGATGCATCAAAGGAAGTTAAGTTCTTAAAAGGAAGATTTTTAAAAGGTTTTAGGTGTTTTAGCATGGTTATCATCACAAAAAGAAAGAAAAATAGGCAAAAGGCTCAAAGTGGGTAACTATAAAACAATGTTAATGTGGTAGTTTGTTATGTGATGGGTAAAAAATGGTCTTGGGTCATCCTCCAAATCAAGTTTGCCTAGAATTTCACTTTTAATATACTCAGGGCAAGTTCTAGACTACACGTATGTACAAGAATTATTCAAAAACTTCACCACATATAGCATCATACTCATAGAGTAAAAAGTTAATTTGTCGAGAAATTTAATCTTAATAAGTTACTCCAATTCAAAGACTCATCCTTGTAAAAGAGAAAAAAAATAAATTTAATGGTCTCACTCAAGAGAAAGCTCATAAACATCCTTATTCTTTTTCAAAAAAAAAAAAAAATTATATTTTGGTTCTCAAAATCATTTCATTCCTTACCAATGACATTTTGAAAGTACTTTCGGACTTTTACCTACTCCAAATCAATTCAAATGATGAGATGCTTCACCTAAGGATATCGCTTTATCATCCATCATGGGTGAACTATCAATCTGTTTGACAAAGAAACTACACTAAAATAAAAACAAAAGATCAAAAGAAACATAAAATAATCTTTTTCTCCTTAGTAAAGAATCGAGTTTTGAAGAACATCATTGGAGTTTATTGGACACATATATACAAAAGGTGAAAAGAGCAATATGCACAAATCGGGCATTGCATTAATATTAAGCGCATTACACAAGCCCAAAAAATGGCACCATTTGACATTATCATCAATATAATCAATAAAGGTCAATCCAAATTTATGTCAATAACAAGGAAAAAGCCTCGGGGGGCTAAAGTAAATATACATTAAAGTGTAAGCCCTGCGAGGGTTAAAGTAAATATACAATACAAATGTAAAATGTAAAAATAGAGTATGGTTATGTCAATACAATCAACCAAACCAATGCCATAAATAAAATAATATGTATAGACCATCAAATGAATAATAAGAATGTCCCACCACACCCCCACCCCGGCTAAAAAGCCTTGCATTATCCCAATGCAAAATAAAGAGAGAGTGGAAAAAGATAAAGACTCCCTGTGGTGCACTAGGTACTGGGGTCTATGTTACTGAGTGGTCGTACTATCTCAGGAGGAGCCTCATCAGATGGGGTTCCTCTAAGCATGTGCACTATAAAAGATAACTCAGCTTGGTTTGTACTTTCGGGCCTTGTTGGATCACTTTAGAGGTTGGTTCTTTTCCCTTTTTTGTTGTATTTTGTTTCTTATCATTATCCAAAGCGGTGCCCTTCTTAGCATCCTATGGCAAATTCATTCTTAGAAATATACCTATGTAAAAAAAAAGACCAAAACTAAAATAAAGGAAAATGGGCAAAACATATTTTGGGGTTTTCATATATTAAGAAAGAAAATAAAACTAAAGAAAAGTGAAGGTGGATTCAAGGTAACTTCATCATTACGACTCAAGGGTCTGGTTTATCACAACATTCACCCATTTGGACTCTACATTGTCACACATTCTTCACATTTTACAATTCTAACTTATCGAACAACCATGACACCAATAGAAACAAAAATAACCCTATACCTTTATGACTGGTGTCACCCGACCTATCGTAGGGAAAGACAAGCATTCATGACTCTCGAGTTACTCGGACTTCTGTAAGACCCCGTAAAATTTTAAGTCTACAAAAAAAATTTTGCTCCTTAAGCTTTACAAGCTCCAACACTTAGAATAATTTGCAAAGTGTTCAACACTTAGTCTCATTTTAAGCATTTGAACTTTAGGGATTTATTTGACGACCTTCCCGACCTCCATTTTTTATTTTCAAGTTTTGTTGCAATGGGACAAGGTCATAGTACATCCCGGGTGAGTTTTGGAATTTTGGAATCCATTTAGGGCATGTTTGGATTTCTAAACAGTAGCATCATGCAATTAGCATGTGTCGCATGGTCCATCTCATAGGTCCTAGCATGTGACAGAGCATGCAACTCATGCTCCAGTGCATAGGACTAGAGTATACAACGCACGCTCTATCGCATGCTGCTGAAATTTTCAGCTTCCAGCTCAGTATTTTAAGGGCAAAATGGGTATTTTAACCCACCCTATATAAGCTCAAAATATGGTATTAAGCCCCATTTACACCAAAATACACTCAATTCTCTCAAAAAGCTCTCAAGAACAACCTAGGGCTTTTCATAGAAGATTCAGAATCAAGAATTTCCTACGTCAATCTTCGCGTATATATGAACTAAGGTATGCATAGTGTTCATTCATGGACTCTTTTCATCCATGAAGCCCAATAATCTCTTTAAAAAGTTCAAGTGTATGGATTTATTTATGCATTTCATGTTGGGTTTGCTTTTGTTGATGTTGATAATGACCAATTGAATTCTAATCCATGTTGGGTGATCAATTTTACGTGGAATTGATTAGTATGGGTGTAAATTTATGTGAATATATGATCAAACCCTTTGATGATGTAATAAGAGTTGAATCATGATTTTTATTTGTTGTATAGTGTAGTCTACATATACTATTCTTACCATGTGTTTCATTAAATGCCTATGTGAAGGAGAAGTACCCAACTAGTATGATATCATGCAATCCTCATGTATGTACAAGTTTATGCATATCACATATTTGATGAAATGCCTCGATAAATAAATTATGGATTGTGATATTGGTCATGTATTCTAGAAAGTCATGCTTTGTCAGTTTATTTCCATCGAGTCCTGGGGTTACTTATACCCAATGATTTAGTTGTGTGCTTAGAGCCAGTATCATGTTTTCATGATATCCTAAGTCAAGCCATGTTTAGTAGAATTCAGTTAGTCATGTGACTCAGGAAAACTCCATACAACTCAGAAATCCCAGTAATACAGAAATCTCAATAATATTTCGTAGTCAATGGAACTCAGTTAACTCAGTCTAGTTCAGTTTAGTAATTTATGTACAGTGTCTATTCAATTAGAAGTAGAAATTAGCACCGAGTGAACCCAAGGATGGGAACACACACAGTCAGATGAGGGTGTGATTCTTAGAAGTCATCTTTGCATTCCAGAACTATGTAGCCAACATAGGTTGAGACATCAATAACGTCAGATGAGGGTTGATGAGGTGGATAAGCACTGTCAGATGAGGGCCCCACCATTTTCTTTTGGGGACACTATTAGGTAAGGGTAATGTGTGAGCAGATGCTAACACATTTGAGGCTTTTAACTCTAAATAATTGTGAAGTCTTAAGCAATTTTTGGTTATTTTTGATCATTTTCTTGTGATATTGTAGTTGTAGCAAAGATGGGAGGAAAACATAGGAAAGATGAACAAAATAAGTAAAATCTGGTACAAGTGAGCTGATATAAGTTTGACGGCTTTTCTTGCAAGCCGTCAGAGATGTGGTAAGCTACCAGAAAAAGGCGTCAGAAAGAACAATGAAGAAAAGTGCTGGATGAAGGTGATGACATTTTTAATATGTCATCACAAGTGTGGTAAGCCGTCAGAAGATGCAGTCAAGTGGGACAGAACATGGTGAAATAGGCTGAAGGTCTGACGATATTTGCTACATACCGTCACTCTCTGGTAAGCCATCATAGGACATCGTCAGAGTAAGGCAGAACAGGTTAAGAAGGCATGACTTCTGAAGACATATCTGAGACGTCGTCAGAAGCCTGATGATCAACACCAATATGTCAATCACCTAAATCCGAGCCCAGCTGTGACTTTGTTATTTTATTACCTTAATTAGGCTTTAGTATAAATAGCATCTTTTAGGGTTTCATTCACAACTTCGAAAGCAGCTTTTGACATCTTGTAACTTAGTAAAGAGGAGTTCACTTGTTTTTGACTCTCTTAACTTAGAATTTAATTTTCCATCCTTTGATTTAGTTGTGGAAAATTCTTATTGTACTTGAAGGAGAAACAACTTTGAATTTCATCTTTTGAAAGTTCACTTGCTTTAAGTTATGAATTTAATCTTTGTTATCTCTTTCTATCTTATGAGCAACTAAAACTAACAACTAGGGTTGTGGGATCTATTATTATTATTTTATTGATTTAATAGTTGGATTAGGGTTTGAGTGATTGTGAGAATGTCTTGAAATTCTGTTGTTTTAACTTGAATCTATTTGTTGCAAACATTAGGTTATGCCTGAGGTTTTATTTGCTTCTAATAGAGAAATAGACTCGAAGTCGTGACTTATTAATAGGGACTCAAAAGCTACCAACCTTCTGTTTAATGATTGATGTCGTAACTGGATCAATCTACCTGAGATAACATCCGGTTGGAAATAGATATGTTATTTAAGTTTGAGAGAATTAGATAATAAATTGTCTAGTGAGGTTGAGAGATAAGTCAGATAGTATCATCGGCAGGGATAATCTGTTGTTCCCACCTATCACGAGAATCATGAACAGTTATTATTCAATAGAGATTAATAGTCATAGAGATCACTACCCTAGTTTCTCTATATCATTGATTCGAAATATTGAAATCTAAGTTTTGAGTTCTAAAATAAGTTGAAACATTAAAATTTGTTTAATTGATAAAAACCCCTATTTTGTTTTTTTATTATTTATTTGAATTTAACTTGTAGCTATAGTTTCGAACTATTTTAATCACCACTCACATTATTGCCTGTGGATTCGACCCCGACTCTGAAGTAGGGTAAAAATATTAACGACGATCGCTTTGCACTTATTTGAGGTGTAAGTTGAGCATTATCACAGGGTCACTCACAGCTTGTCCTTTTCGGTGGCGCGGTATTGACACCCTTCCAATTGGTGTTATAGATTAGACCCCAACTCAGCTATAATGCGTTATTTGGGGCATGTTGGTTAAATAACTACTTCCCACAGTTTCGGCTAAAGAATTTAAGACTGTCAGATACAGTCAACTCAGAATAATATGGAACTTAGCTAGTTCTATCAGATTCAGGACTGTCAAATACAGTCACTCGTGTTATCAGTTATATCAATAATCAAAACTCAGTTACCAGTCATGTTAGTTATCAGTAAATTCATCTTATCACAATCTCAGTTATAGTAACTATGTATTCATGCATGCATTCTCACGTTCATATTAGTCAGTTAGTTAGTATTGTTCAAGCATATGAACCCCATGCATTCAGCCTACCTCACATACATACTAGTACATTCAAAGTATGGACGCATTTATGCTATGGTGTCTTATACCATAGGTTCAGAGACACGAGCTCCAGAGCATCAGTAGATTCCAGTCTCAGCAGTCAGAGTTAGCAGAGAGTCCTCATCTTTCGAGGAAATAATCATTACTTTATTACTTCATTAATTTATTTATTAGTTGGAATTAGTTAGGGACATGTCCCATCAACTCTTTATTCAAACAGTTCAGTCATGATTTAGAGGCATTTCAGACTACAGTATGTTCAGGCAGTTTATTTAAGTTATTTTGAGTATTTCATACCCCACCCGAATGTTATATTTTTATCAAATATTATATCTCAGTGTTGAACCTTATGGCCTTTCAGTTCATGTTTCCGCATTATACAGTATATTATGCAGTATACAGGTACAGATATCAGTCATAGGTTAGTTTGTTGTCCTTCAAGGTCATAAGCACCGTATAGCATTTTGGGTACCAGATTCAGGGCGTTACAAACTTTGTATCAGAGCATAAGGTTCAATAGAGTCCTAGGAAGTCTAAAAACCGCATCTAGTAGAGTCTTGTACATGGGCGTGTTGCGCGCCACATTTATGTACAGGAGGCTATAAGATGTTTTAGGAACAGTTTCCCTTCTTTAGTATTCATGTCATTCCAGTGAGCATAATCTCAAGTCAATCTCTCAGTCGAATCTATTTCTCCCTTTTTTCTACAGAACATGCCTCCTAAAAGAAGAAACGGGAATCAGTTAGCCCCTCAGCCTAAAGAACCTTTGGGTGAATATATTTCTCATGTAGAGTTCAGAGCTGCATTCACTACTCTGGCTCAGTCAGTTGCTTCTCAGAATAAATGACCAGCTGTCATTCCAACCAACCCAGTGGCCAATTCAGTTGCATCCAGGATTTGAGACTTCAGCTGAATGAATCCTCCATCCTTTTTCATGTTTAAGTTAGATGGGACCCTTAGGAATTCCTTGACCAGGTTCAAAAGGTTACGAATATCATAGGGGTTACATCTAGTAAGAGTGCGAAGCTAGATACATATTAGTTGCAGGATATTGCTCACACTTGGTTCAAATAGTAGAAGTCAGAGAGGGCTATAGATGCAGGGCCTATTGAGTGGGAGAAGTTTGCTACTACCTTCTTAGATAGGTTCTTTCCCCTAGAACTGAGAGAAGCTAATGTATTGGAATTTATCAACCTCAGGTAGGGCAATATGACGGTGAAAGAGTATTCTCTTAAATTTACTCAATTAGACAAATATGCTCCTCATGTGGTTGCAAATAGCAGGTCTAAGATGAGTAAGTTTGCTTCTGGGGTAAATGATAGTATGGTTAATAAGTGTAGGTCTACAATATTGAATAGAGACATGAACATAGCAAGGCTTATAACTCATACTTAACAGATAGAGGAGCAATAGACTAAGATAAGGAAGAAGCAGAATAAGAGAGTAAGGACAGGAAGTTTCAACTTTGCTCAGCCTAAATCAGAAAGAGGAAACCGTTCTCAGTGTCGTCCTAAGTCATCAGTTCCAGCTCCTACTTCAGCTAGTGCTCTAGCTTTGAATTTTAGGGATAGTAATAGAGATAGGGTGCCAGGCTCAAAGTCTCAGGGCAGTGTCAGTAGTGCCCAAACTAATCCTCTTTGTCAGACTTATAGTAAGAACCACAAGGGTGCTTGCAGAGCTGGTAGCGACATCTATTTCGGATATGGCAAACCAGGCCATAGAGTAAGAGATTGTCCCAAGTCAGGTTATCAGGGTCAGTAGAAATGTTCTCTAGCTCAGTCCAGTTGCCCAAATTAGCAGATGCCACTTCCAGTGCTACTAGTGGGTAGTGCCCAAATCGACTTTATGCTCTTCATTCCCATTAAGATTAGAAAAATTCTCCTGATGTTGTTACTGGTATGTTACAGATCTTTCATGTGCATGTTTATGCTTTGCTAGATCTAGGAGCTTCTTTATCTTTTGTTACTCCCTATATAGCAGTTGATTTTGGAGTCAGTCCCAAAATTCTAGCAGATCCCTTTTTAGTCTCTACCCTAATGGGTAAAACCATCTCAGCCTGATGGGTATACAGGAACTGTTAGATTATAATATTTTAAAAAGTCACTTCAGCAGACTTAGTCAAATTAGAGTTGACTGATTTTGATGTCATTCTCGGCATGGATTGGCTTCATTCCTGCTATGCCATAGTTGACTATAGAAATAGAATAATTTAGTTTTAGTTTTTGAATAAACCCGTCCTAGAGTAGAAGGGTAGTGTATTCACTTTCAGAGGTCAGCTTATTTCCTGCCTTTAGGTACGGAAAATAATATCTAAAGGATGTGTCTATCATCTTGTTTGAGTTAAGGACACTAGTTCTGAAACTCCCATTCTTGAATCAGTCCTAGTAGTTAATGAATATTCAGATGTCTTTCCCGAAGATCTTCCAGGAATTCTTCTCGAAAGGGAAATAGACTTCGGTATTGATCTTCTTTTTGATACTCAGCCTATATCTATTCCACTATACAGAATGGCACTAGCAGAACTTAGAGAAATGAAAGAGAAGTTTAAAGATCTCTTAGATAAGGGATTCATCAAACCTAGTGTGTCTACATGGTGTGCACCAGTCTTATTCGTGTGCAAGAAAGACGTTTCTCTCAGAATGTGTATTGATTACTGTCAGCTCAATAAATTCATGGTTAAGAACAAGTATCTTCTTCCCAGAATCAATGACTTGTTTGACCAACTTCAGGGTGCTAGTTATTTCTATAAGATAGACCTCATATCAGGCTATCATCATCTCAGAGTCAGAGTATGTGACATTCCAAAAATAGTTTTCCATACTCGTTATGGTCACTTCAAATTCCTAGTCATGTCCTTTGGTCTGACTAATGCCCCAGCAGCTTTTATGGACTTGATGAATCGTGTGTTCAGGAAGTACTTGGACATATTTTTTATAGTCTTCATAGATGACACTCTGGTCTATTCCTGTAGCGAGCGTGATTATGCAGACCACTTAGAATAGTATTACAGACTCTCAGAAATCATCAGTTGTTCGCCAAATTCAGTAAGTATGAATTTTGGCTAAGGTCAGTAGCATTCCTTGGTCATATCATTTTTTATGATGGCATTAGGGTTGATCCTCAAAAGATCGAAGCTGTAAGAAATTGGCCTAGACCTATCTCTCCATCAAATATCAGGTGTTTCTTGTGTTTGGCTGTCTATTATAGGTGGTTTGTTGAGGGATTTTCTTCTATTGCATCCCCTATGTCCAGATTGACTCAGAAGAAAGTGAAGTTTCAATGGTCATATCCTTGCGAGAATAGTTTTTAGGAGTTGAAGACTCGACTCATCTCAGCTCCAGTCTTAGCTCTTCCAGATGGTCTAGATGGTTTCGTGGTGTATTGTAATACATCCAGAGTAGGTTTGGGTTGTGTTCTCATGCAGCATGGTAAGGTCATCTCCTACTCCTCCAGATAACTTAAACCCCATGAGAAGAATTATCCTACTCATGATCTTGAGTTAGCAGTCGTAGTTTTTCCCTTGAAGATTATGATGCATTATCTATATGTAGTTCATATAGATGTATTCATAAATCATAATAGCCTCCAGTATGTCTTTTCTCAAAAAGATCTCAATCTTCGTCAGATAAGGTGGTTAGAGCTCTTGAGAGATTATGACATGAGTGTCCTTTATTATTCTGGCAAGGACAACGTCATGGCTGACACTCTTAGTAGACTGTCCATGGGTAGTGTTACTTATGTTGAGGATAGTAACAAGAAGTTAGCTCAGGAAATTTATCTGCTTGCCAGACTAGACGTTCACTTAGTCAATTCAGAGGAGGGTGACATATGGGTTCATTGTAGTTCAGAATCATCTCAAGTTTCCGAGGTGAAAGAAAAGCAAGATAAAGATCCTAGCCTTTTCAAGTTAAAAGAGTCAGTCAAGGATTAGAAAGTGGAGGTTTTCTCCCAAAGGAGAGGTGGTGTATTGCGTTGTCAAGGTCATCTGTGTGTTCCTGGTGTAGACGACTTAAGGCAGTGAATTCTTGCAGAAGTGCATAGTGTGTGCTACTCTATTTATCCAGGGGCCACAAAGTTGTACGGTGACTTATGGGAAATCTATTGGTGAAGTGGGATTAAGAGAGATATTGCAGAGTTTGTGGCTAAGTACTCTACATGTCAACAGGTTAAGATAGAGTATCAAAATCCTATGGGTCCATACAGGAGTTCAGTATTCCTACTTGGAAGTGGGAAGAAGTGAACATGGACTTTGTGATGGGTTTGCCTCGTACTCATTGCCAGTATGATTTAGTTTGGGTCATTGTAGATAGGATGACCAAATTAGATTATTTCCTTCCAGTCCATACCTCTTATTCAGCCGAGGATTACACCAAACTCTATATTAGAGAGTTGGTCAGATTGTACGGTATTCTATTATCTATTATCTCAGACAGGGGTACCCAGTTCATCTCTTATTTCTGGAAAACATTCCAAAAGGGTCTTGGTACCCAAGTTTATCTCAGTACATCCTTTCATCCTCAGACAGATGGTCAAGAAGAAAGGACCATTCAAAATTTAGTAGATATGGTAAGGGGCGTGTGCAATAGATTTCAAGGGTAGTTAGGATGACTACTTACCTTTGATTGAGTTTACATACAACAACAGCTATCATTCTAGTATTCGGATGGCACCATTCGAATATCTCTATGGTAGGAGGTGAAGATCTCCATTTGGTTGGTTCGAAGTTAGAGAGGCCTCAATTATAGGGCCTGACTTAGTATTCGATGCCATAGAAAAAGGGCAGTTGATCAGAGAAAGACTCCGAGCTTCCTAGAACCGACAAAAGTCTTATGCTGATGTCCATAGAAAAGATCTCGTGTTTAAGATTGGTGACTATATCTATCTAAATATCTCTTCCATGAAGGGAGTGAAGAGGTTTGGCAAGAAGGGAAAGCTCAGTCCCCGATATGTCGGTCCCTTTAAAATTCTTAGTCGCTTTGGCAAGGTAGCTTATGAGCTCGAATTGCCTTCAGATATAGCCTCAGTTTATCTAGCCTTCCATGTCTCTTTGCTCAAGAAGTGCATAGGATATCCAGTAGTTGTAGTCCCTATTCAGAACATAGATGTTCAAAACAGCCTTTCTTATGAAGAGATTCCAGTCGAAATCCTTGATTATCATACTCGTAGACTGAGGAACAAAGAAGTCCCTCTAGTCAAAGTTCTTTGGCCAAATTAGTCCATTGAGGGATCTACTTGGGACGCAGAAGCATATATGTGAACCAAGTATCCTCACCTCTTCGCCGCCAACTCAGATCAAGCTCAAGGTAACAGTTCCCCTTAAGCTTTACAGTTTCATGTTCATATTTTAGTTGCAAGCTTGGTATCCATTTCATGTTTAGAATTTCATTACAAACTTGGTACTGAGTACCATTACTTATTTAGTCATGCATTCACATATTAGTTCAATTATGTAATTATGCATCTGACATACATTCTCATTGCGAGAAACTTAGTTCATCAGAACACTCACTTATGCATTCATGAATCAGTTATCCGTGTATCAGATATGCATGTTCAGCATGATATGTTTAGCTTGTCCGTTATGTCAGTCATGATCTCATATTTTCAGTAGTTTATGCTCTATACGTTCCTCAGTGGTCTTCTTTCCTCTCTCAGCCAGTTTCTATTTGAGGACGAATGTTCCCGAGGGGGAGATATTGTAAGACCCCATAAAATTTTAAGTCTAAGAAAAAATTCATCTCCTTAAGCTTTACAAGCTCAAACACTTAGAATATTTTGCAAAGTGTTCAACAATTAGTCACATTTTAAGCCTCCAAACTTTGGGGATTTATTTGACGACCTTCCCGACCTCAATTTTTCAATTTTCAAGTTTAGTTGCGATGGGGAAAGGTCATATTACATCCCGGGTGAGTTTTAAAATTTTTGGAATCAGTTTAGGGTATGTTTTCCACTGTCTTGAGCTGGGGGTCTATCGGAAACAGCCGCTCTACTTTTTTGGGGGTAGCGATATGGACTGTGTACATCTTACCCTCCCCAGGCCCCACTTTGTGGGAATATGCTGGGATTGTTGTTGTTGTTGTTGTTGTTGTTGTTGTTGTTTAGGGCATGTTTGGATTTCTAAACAGTAGCATTATACGATTATCATGCATCATATGGTCTATCTCACTGGTCCAATCATGCGACAGAGCATGCGACGCATGCGACAGAGCATGCGACGCATGCTCCAGTACGGAGGACTAGAGCATACGATGCACGCTCCATCGAATGCTGTCAAAATTTTCAGCTTCCATCTCAGCATTTTAAGGGCAAAATGGGTATTTTTCCCCACCCTATATAAGCTCAAAAACACGGGATTAAGCCTCATTTACACCAAAATACACTTTATTCTCTCAAAAAGCTCTCAAGAACAACCTAGGACTTTTCATAGAAGATTCAGAATCAAGAATTTCCTCCGTCAATCTTCACGTTTTTATGAACTAGGGTATGCAGAGTGTTCATTCATGGACTCTTTTGTTCATGTTGATAATGACCAATTGAATTCTAATCCATATTGGGTGATCAATTTTATGTGGAATTGATTAGTATGGGTGTAGATTTATGTGAACCCATGATTAAACCCTTGGATGATGAAATTAGAGTTAAATCATGATTTTATTTGTTGTATAATATTGTCTACATATACTATGCTTACCATGTGTTTGATTAAATGCCTATGTGAAGGAGAAATGCCCAACTAGTATGATATTATGCAATCCTCATGTATGTACAAGTTTATGCATATCACATGTTTGATGAAATGCCTCGATAAATAAATTATGGATTGTGATATTGGTCATGTATTCTAGAGAGTCATGCTTTGTCAGTTTATTTCCATCGAGTCCTGGGGGTACTTGTACCCGATGATTTAGCTGTGTGCTTAGAGCCAGTGTCATGTTTCCACGATATCCTTAGTCAAGCCATGTTTAGTAGAATTCAGTTAGTCGTGTGAATCAGAAAAACTCAGTAAAAATCTGAAATCCCAGTAGTCTCAAAAAGCTTAGTAATACAGAAATCTCAGTAGTATTCCATTAATCAACGGAACTCAGTTAACTCAGTCCTGTTTAGTTTAGTAATTCATGTACAGTGTCTATTCAAATGGGAGTATAAATTAGCACCGAGTGAACCCAAGGATGGGAACACACACTGTCAGATGAGGGTATGATTCTTAGAAGTCATCCTTGCATTCCAGAACTATGTATCCAGAATAGGTTGAGACATCAACAGCTTTAAATGAGGGTTGATGGGGTGGATAAGCACTGTCAGATGAGGGGTCCACTGTTCTCATTTAGGGACACTGTCAGATGAGGTTCACTTACAGCTTGTCCTTACCGGTGTCGCGGTATTAACACCCTTCCAATTGTGGTTATAGATTGGATCCGAACTAAGCTATAATGCATTATTTGGGGCATGTCAGTTAGATAACTACTTCCCACAGTTTCAGCTACAAAATTCAGGACAGTCAGATACAGTCAACTCAGAATAGTACGGAACTCATCTAGTTCCATCAGATTCAACACTGTCAGATACAATCACTCATGTTATTAGTTCTATCATTCATCAGAACTCAGTTACCAGTTATGTTAGTTATCAGTGAATTCATGTTATCATGATCTCAATTATAGTTACTATGTATTCATGCATGCATTCTCACATTCATATTAGTCGGTTAGTTAGTACTGTTCATGCATATGAACCCATGCATTAAGCCTACCTCACATGCATACTAATACATTCAAAGTACTGACGCATTTGTGCTATGGTGTCATATACCATAGGTTCAGAGACACGAGCTCTAGAGCATCAGTAGATTCCAGTCTCAGCAGTCAGATTTAGCAGAGAGTCCTCATTTTTTGAGGAAATGATCATTACTTTACCTCATTAATTTATTTATTAGTTGGAGTTATTTAGGGACATATCCCATCAAATACTTATCCAGACAGTTCAGTCATGATTTAGAGGCTTTTCAGACTACAGTATGTTTAGACAACTTATTTTAGTTGTTTTGGGTCTTTCATACCCCACTCAGATGTTATATTTTTTATCAGATATTATATCTCAGTGTCGAACCCCACTCAGATGTTATATTTTTATCAGATATTATATCTTAGTGTTGAACCTTATGGCCTTTCAGTTCACGTTTCTGCATTATATAGTATACTATGCAGTATACAGGTACTGATATCAGTCATGGGTTAATTTGTTGTCCTTCGGGGTCATGAGCATCGTGTAGCATTCTGGGTACCAAATTTGGGGCGTTACAACTTCACCTGTGAATGCTATGATAAGCACAATTTACATATCAAACCTTGGAAGTGACATTTATCAACAAAATCAACCAAAAACCACCGGTTTTCAACCATTAAAAAGCAATTAGAGTCATATTTAGACCTCAAGAATGACTACATGAACAACTAATAACAATTAAGGCATCCCTCTCTCATTGGCATTTTAAGAAATATATGGTGCACATGGAAGATAAGGGCTTGAAAAATAGAATAATAACTCATGTGAGCAAGACCAATTCACTAAGTCATCACCAAACACACTATTAATACTCATACTAACCCAATTAGATCACCCACCACTCAATTTATCAAACAAACGTCAAGTGTAAATTTCATCAAACACATGATGCACTAGTTTATAGAAGCAAGAATTTCCAATTAAACATGTAAAACATGACAATATTTTAAAATATTCACTCCATCAATCATAATATACCAAAGTAATCTCATCTATATCAAGTTCAAAGCAAAAGAACCCATGGGATGTGAACACCATCTATAGTGAAAGAGAATTCAAAAGAAATTTTACAAAAGATCATACGTTTTAAGTTTAGTTAAGAAAGCGAAATAATGAAAGAAAAGTCCAATGTAATTAACCAGTACTGCATTTTTATTGAAACAAAGGAATGGGGGAGGAATTTTTATTTGAGATAAAGGAACAATCAGAGTTTCATCCAATTTTGGAGAATCACCATCAACCGCTTTTGGAGCTTCCTCACTTTCACCATTTTTTTCAATGACCTTCGATTTTTCAATGCTTGACTTATTGGTCCTTGGAACCACATCATTAGACTTCTTTAGCCACTTTTTCTTTTCATTTTCTTGTTCATCACTCCCCCTTTAATTGAGTTCTTTATCAAAATCAACAACATCTCCACCTGTAGCTCAACCACTCTTAGTGACAATGGCCATGTTTGTGAGCATCATTATTAGGATTAGTAACTATGTCACTGGGAAATCCACCCTTTAGCCTTGCACTGAGATGAATCAAGATTTGACCCTCTTGGATTTCAAGTTTCTTGATAGAAGACAAATGAGATGTCACTGTTTGATTGAGTTGTGAGAAATCACTTTTCGACTCTCATACCATCTTATTAATTCTCTCAACACTCATCAATATAAGAGTAAGGATATCCTCACTTTTAAAGTTCTCTGGGTTAATGGGGCTTGACTATTGACCCTTGGCCCTATCATGTAGAGGTATTTAATGGTAATAAGACCTATTCTTATCTCTCCAATCTAGTGTCTCTCACAATTTCTATCACGATCTTTTCCTCCCAACCTTAATTCCCACCTTGTCTTTGATAGATAGGTCGAGAACCCTCTATTTGGTTCGATAAGAACCAAATTTCTTTATAAAAAAACTCCACTTCCTCTCCATCATAAGCTTTAACACTCTTTGAAGAAACGACACTAACCACCTTGAGATGAACTCCCATTACATGATTGGTTATAAGATCAAGTTGCATCATCATTTTATCCATGTTCTCATATCTTTCCTTATTCTTTTTTCCTTTGTTCTTCGCTTACAAAAGATGCAGAGGGAGCCCCCATGGACACCTCAGTATCTCTTGCGTATCAACCTCTACTTTGATTAGTCACTTGATCCAATAAAGCTACCGAAATACCATAAGATTGTTTGATAATAGATCCTCCAGCCGCTTTATCGATTACCGTCTTGTTCAATTGATCCAATACCCTATAGAATATTTGAAAAAGCATTTTGTTTGGGACCTCATGATTTGGAGATTTCATTAACTTATTGTTGAATCATTGCCAAGCCTCAGATAATGGTTCTCCATTAAGTTGATGAAATTTATGATTTCATCCCTTAGTTATATCATCTGGAAAGGAGGAAAGTACCTATCAAAGAATGATTTTATGAGTTCAACCCATGAAGTGATAGATCCTGCAATCAAAGACTACAACCATAAGACCACTTCTCCCATCAATAAGAATGAAAAAAGATGTAAATGACTTGATTCTTGATATAATGGGCTATGTCAAATGAAGAACACACATTCATGAAATTCTTCAAGTATATATTGGCATCCTCATGTGCTTGACCTCCAAACAATCCATTCATTTGAAACAAATGAAGTATAATGTTAGTAATATGAAACACTCTATTTTGTACCACCGATAGAATACGAATAGCACTACCAATGGAATACGAATAGCACTAGCTCGGCCCGAATCTCTGAGGTGATCCTCATCCTCGAGATGCTCAATAAAAGCATCGGCATTACTACCGCATTGGCTCATAATATTGTGTATACTATTATCCTTACCTGAGAAAGAACATAAACAACAAAAAATGTAAAATAAAAACTATAGCTAACCCAAAGTGACCAAAAACACAACAAGAATAAAAACTATGTCTCACTCTCCGGCAATGACACCATTTTTTGATAACACTCAAATTACGCTCTTGAATAGGTGTAGCAGATAATGTCAATAGATATTTTACCCAACAAGGAATTAGGTCGAACCATAGAGAGTGAATACATGGAATTCTTGAAAGTGTTAGAAGTCAACTGGAGTTGACCCGAAATATGTATAAAACAACATGAATGTAAAATGGGGGATTTGTTGGAATGTTCTTATAGTAACAATTACTTTACTTTTAGAATACTATCTTCAGGCTGAAAATATTTAGAATGTAATCAATTGCGAGTGAACGTTGGAGTTATGTCATTCTAGGTGTGAACTCATGCATGGGTAATTGAAGATTTATCCAAATTCTGCTAGGAGACATGGTAGGCTAGATTTAGAGGTATTAGTGTCAATCTTTCAGTAAAACACCAAATTTCACAAATTGGTTCTTTCGAACACATTATAAGTGTAACAATTTCACCAATCTATTGCCTCAATTAACATCTTTATGTCTAAGAGATGCTATAAATGAAATAATTCAAGTTATTGTTTACATTTATTCCTCACCTATATCCCCTCTCAAGAATGATATGGGTTCAAAGGTAATTGGAGTTTGCAACCCCCAATTCTTAGTTAAATTATTGAATAAATGCAAATTCATAAAAATAGCTAATCTAGAAGATAAATAATCAACACCCATGTACTAATCACAACCTATTCAAGCATAACCCCAAGAATGAAGAATTGGCTACTCATAAAGAGAGAAACTAAAGAAATACTAAAGTTTCCATTAAATTGATGTGCAGAAATAAAGGAAATGAAAATCCAAGATTTGATTTTCAATAAATCTCCAATAGAAAACACAAATCCTTCACTTGAAAATCAATTTAATGTATTCTTCCTCCAAAGTAATACAATAATGTTTAAAGATAATGAAAATGAGCTGAAAACCCACATTTAAGCCCTAATTCCATATTTTCCAAATATTACAAACATGTCACCTCACTCTTAATCTGCTTAAGTAGATGGAGAGTAAATCCAAAGTGGATCCATGGCAGATTGGGAGAAGATGGGGTTGTGTTGGTCATTTTGGCCACTCACTTGTGTGGATGGCCTCCCAACAGATCCATGTGATCTTTAGTTCTCTTTTCTTTCATATTTGACCCCTCGTTGATTTGAATGGCTTGCTCATCTTTCCTTTTCAACCTTTACCCGCACAAATGAGCATTAATTATGAGATTAGCATTAAATCAAGGGAAAATCACTATAATTTAAGCTTAAAAGATTCTAGTAAGTCGTCAAATTGATGGCTTATCAGAAAATACAACATCTTTTAAAACTTTTGCTGGAACATTTCAATCCTTCTTGTCCAGCGTCGGACAAATCGACATTTCATAAATCTTGCCAATAGTTTTTTTTTGCAGTAATTCGAACAGTATGACTTAATATCCTTAACATATTTACTTTTCAACACAGCAATAGCATGCAGACATGAATTCTCATCAAGATGAAATCTACTGCAGTTGCATGTTTTACTATCCAAACGAACAATGTATCATCTCCCTTCATCATACACATTGTAGATGTAATTTGAAATGCCCTAACCTGTTACAAACTTCTGAATATCATACAAATTCAAAAATTTCTTAATGAATAATTCAAATATTATTGCCACATTTAATAATCAAAATACTTTTAATATTTCGAAAACATATTATAAAATAGAAAATTAAAAAATAGGATTAAAGATAATTTACAGTCATTTGTAATGAATTTACCTCGTTTGTTGATAGAATTTTGTGAAAACTGTCTCTCAGTGACCTCTCTGCAAGAAAGCAAGAATCAAATAAGGTTCTTACTTTTTCTAGAAATCCTAAACTAGCGGTTCACGTGCCTCCACAAGATGAGTGTTAATACATTCTGCTATCTTAGATGTCACCATTCTCCCCCTATTAACTGAAGCATGTACTCTTGCCCACTTTTTGTATCCTTCATCTACGAGATATTCCTTTACTCTAAAATCTCCTCAACTTTAGACATCAAATCGTTAAAATCATCTTCTCTATATGATTTAGCCATAGCATAAAATTAGTTTCTCAACTTGTTCTTACTTTTTTTTAAAGTTTGTGCACACATCACCCCAAAGATATCAAATGCAATGCAAATATGGTATAGATGGATACAATATCCCAACGCGCTTGATTATGTTTTCATTGCGATATGAGACAACACACATATTTTCATGCTCTCCAAAAGCAACTTAAAATATTGAAAAAAGCATGTTCAAGATGAATCATATTCAGAATCAATTACATCATATGAAAGTGATAATATATGTCTTGGTACATAAAAAACAACAATAAATATGTTTAATATTTTTATATTGTTAATAAAATAGAAAAAAATATTCATACAATCAATACTTTCCCTATCTAGCGCGCTAGCTAAAAGGAAAGTCTCCTTTTATAGACCGCTCAGGTGGCTCTCATCTACTATTATAATTGACCTACAATACTCAAACACTCTAATTAATGGATACAGAGCAACGAAAAGATAGAAAAGTTCATTCTCTGATGACTTATGCATTCTTATGTATGATTTGGGATACACATAATTTAACACGTATATGGCGCTTATCTGTATCCATCAACTGGTCGACCCTCTCAATATCTGTAGAGCCTATTCTTCGTGTGTCATGTCTTCATGTAATTTATGTCCAGACCAAGTTCTCGTTTGACATCATAATGTTGTAACTTGGTGTGATTATCCTTTTATGGTTCTCCAACTTTGATACGGTTATTTCACTGACAAAATTAATTATTGCTTGAAATGGATCAAACACGCCATACTTAATTGGACATGTATGTTCATCATAAAAATTTCTTACTTTAAAAGTATCAATACCACGTATACACGATGCTCGAAAGATCCAACTACAATTTTGAGATTTACACTTCAAAAATTAACTGCAAGGATTAAGCACATAATCGAATGTACTAGATATAGGAATAACAGAAATAAATGTGTTCAAAATATATATGAAATACAATAAGTATCAAATTAGAAATACAACATGTATCAAACACTACACGACAATATATGTTTCAGCTCGGAAACACAAAATGTATCAACTCAAAAATATATCAAACAAAAAACAACCAAGAAAAAGTATCGTCCTTTGAAACATATATGTATCAGTGGTCCAAAAAATATGTATCAAAAAAACACATATTAATAGATCCAGAAAAACTAAGAAACATATGATATTATCATGTTAGTAACATAAATATAACAAAGGTCAGAAAATAAAACTTTCATTTTTTATTCCCATTCACCATTTCATTGTATCATATGAATCATACAAATGTATCAACAAATTAGAAAATCATATGCACCGTTCCGAATAAATAAAACTGTATAATTTCAAGTTATTTCACATTTTCATTATTATGCATTATCTATTTTCTTCAGTTATATATCTAATTACAAAAATTAATGTGTATCAATACACAAACGTATTAATCGTCAAAGAAATACCTCAATTGGTCGGATCCCTTAACTTTGAAATAAAATCTATGCTAGATGAAATACTTTTGCATCACTGACATAAGAGTTGTTTTATTCTTGTAAAGTTGCTTCACCTCCACAACCTTGTTGTTGCAATTCGTTATAAAGTTACCAATATTGTTATCAAACAAAGTCAACACGTCACTGTTATCAACTATAGAAGTGCATGCCCGCCACTTTCAACAGCTTCATGACACTTAATTGCACCTATATCCGCATCAAATATTCCGTCGCCAATTACTATATCAATAGTATTAATACATAGTAGAAACATACCAAAGAAAGGTGAATGTTTAAGAATTTCAAGAAAAAGCTTCACACTCATATCATTGTGAATCTTCATTGTTGTTGAATTCCTTTGAATAATGTACTTTTCATGAATGTTTTTCAGAGATCCATCAATCTTAAGTTGAAAAGATATTGTAGTCATTAAAGCTATGAAAGATGTTTTTTCATGAATCATAATTCCGTCAACTTTATATGAGTCGTATCTGATCTTAGAAACTCAAACACCTGAAAGTCGTAACAACACAGAGATAGTCGACATTGACAGTGTTTTTAAAGTTTGATGATGAAGGGAAAAAATGAGATGAAGAAGCTGTGTAAAAATTGAAGTTGTGAATCAACTTTGATTTGAAGGATGATTGTTTTAATTTTCTGTCATTAATTACGTTTTTTGTGATTCCAAAACTAATGAAACTTGATTTACTCCCCCTAAGGAGATTTTGTTGTTTCTTTATTTAGCTAATAGATTATTTATAAATGTATCAAACTCATTATGTATCAAGACCACATATATGTATCAAAAAATGATAATTATGGTATATTATGTAATTAGACAAAATTATGATAAAAATGTTATTAACACCTTAATGATGAGATTTATGTAAGTTGTCCAATTTCGATATTAAATAGTATTGGTTACCGAATCACCATAATTGAATACCAAAATTTTGAATATTGCAATCAAATACCATATGTTTACACCTAAATTTTGTCCTCCACGACTGAATTTAATCCTGAGTTTCTTCAGTTTTTAATAAAATTGAAATATTTATTTCATTTGGAAAAAAATTTCAAAATATTTTTTGCACGTGATTTTGTCATTTTAAGTAGCGATTATATATTATCATGTTCAGTTATACGAGATTATATAATTTGATAACTTAAATATTTATTCTATGAATTATTGGATTTTAATTAAGGATTGTTTTGAAAATAAATATAAGGATTAAAATATTAATTTTAATATAATTTATTATCAAAATAATTTATTTGGATAAATATGTATTTGATTTTATTAAATCAAGAACCTCGAGATTAAAAAAAGTATTAATTCATATCGAATTTCAATTTAATTTAGTCAATCTATCAGATTGTGCCATAACTGAAATCAAATTGGTTATAATTGCATTGCAATCCGTCAATTGATTTTTAAATTGGTAAAAATTAAATAAATATGGATAAATTTTAAATCCCAATTGGGGTTATATTTTAAATAACCCCAAATTTCCCAAAAACTCTCGTAACTTCTACCCAATTTTCACCAAAAAATAATTTTAAATTGTACTACATTGTACTATTTCCCTCAACTTTGTCCTTTTTCAATTTTGAAATTCAAAAATTGTACTACATTGTACAATTTTCCCCCACATTATCTTCCACCTCACCTTATCTTCAATTTTTAAAATTTCAAAAATAAAACACCCCCAAATGTTTTTTCTCCCACATTAGTGGATGAAAAGATTGGATCCCTATCCTTATCTATAAATACTACAAATATTTTTGTAGAAAAAACAAGTCTCAAAGAATTGAAAAGCTTTTGAGCAAATAGATCAAACTTTTTAGTAAAAAAAAAAGTCTCAAGGTTGGAAAAAAAACTTTGAGCAAAGAAGAGTTTTTACTTTAGTAAAAAAAATTTCCTTTTTCATGAAATTCGTGGGCTAATCGAAGTTCTCAAGTTGAAAGCTTTCCGGTGGTAATCAAGACTCCGAAAAAAGCTTGTAGTCCCGTTTTGCTGCCTCAAAAAAGGTAAACACACCTTTCCCTATTTTAGTTTTATTATTATTTTCTTCTTCATAGTTCGTAGTTATAATTTTGTTTGATGGGATTGATTGTTGTATACGGCCTTGAAAATCATAGGATGTTGTAGTATCAATATTATGGTTATTTTCATGTTCATGGTATAAAAATGAGTTGGCAATAGTTGTACATGCCTTTTTGACTTTATTTTTTGATTATTATAGATAAAGTTTCAATCTTTGCTTAAAAGATGTACTTATGCTTTGTTTAAATTCATTATTGGCGGATATATTTGTTTTTAGCATGTAAAGTTGTTTCCTTTATGTTGAAAAGAATATTTAATATTGATTGTTTGTTCTTTTTGACTTTATTCTTTGATTATTATAGATAAAGTTTCAATCTTTGCTTAAAAGATGTACTCATGTCTTGACTAAACTCGTTAGTGGATATGTTTGTTTTAGCATGTAAAGTTGTTTCCTTTATGTTGAAAAGAATAGTTCATATTGATTGTTTTGACTTTTAGCTATATTCTTTGAATATTTTGTATAAAGTTTTGATCTTTGCTCAAAAGATGTACTCATGTCATATTAAAATTCATTGTTGGCGGATATATTTATTTTTAGCATGAAAAGTTGTTTCGTTTATATTGGAAAAATAGTTACTATTGTTTGTTTCGCGTTAATAAAAATAGTAATTGATTAAATCAAGAATTTGTCATTTGCTTGTTAATTATTTTAAAGGTTTTCAAAATCCTCATATAAGAGATGAAGTGCTAGCTTTATTTTCCGTCCACGATGTTTATTCTTCTTTTTTTCGTATGTTTTTAAATTTGTCAAAATGATGAGAAAGTTTGGATTTTTATGGTTAAATAGAATTATTTAGATATTTTCGAGTCATACATAGTATGATTGTGAAATGATATTTCACATGAAATGATATTTCACTTTTAGAAATGCTAAACTTTTATTCTAATTTTCTTACTCCCTTTGAATTGTTATATGTGCTCTTTGTGAAAGTAAAGACTTGATTCGTGTCTCTCCTTGATTTCTAATATCAAAAGAGAATCAACAATGTCTTAGAAAGATAAACCATAGACCTTTACACTTTTTTCCATAAAATTTTGGATGTATGAATCTTTGTTAATGTTGCCTTAATTGAAATTTAAGAATTCTCTTTCTTGAAAAATTAGCCTTTATTTTATTTGGGTATATGGATTAGAGTCTGTGTTTGTTCAATTTTAGAAATCATGGTTATTTTTCTTATTGCCTCATCCCTTTACTTTCGCAAGCTTACGTTGTTTGTTCTCGCATTAATTCATTGAATACGGCCTTCTTTCCTTTTCCTTTATTCATTCTTAAAATGAACATAAATCATGAGGCATGTAAGTGGGTCTCTTTGCGTTGCATTTTATCTGTTGGCTCTCATTCTTGTTATATGTGTGCAGGAGTGCTTGTCATTGTCATTCAAAAATTGGTGCTTGAGATTCTCTTTTGCTTTGAAATATGTCACTTTTATGACTTGAACGTATATTAATTTCTTTATATTTTCTTTGCATGCAAAAAATGTCTCAAGTCCAAATAGACTCCTCTCCTTTTACATTTCATAATGGTCCAATGAGGTCCACCGCTTTGAGTCAAGTTTGAAGTTTAAACCCAAGGTCGATTACATGGTGTGCGGGTCCAAGAAGATAGATGAAGAAGGAAAATGGGTCAAAATGGGTGCTAAGTCTTAAAAAATTATTTTTTATACAAATCTTTTCCTAAAATCACTTTTTTCAAAAAAAATCAACTTCTTATTTTTTCAAAGTAAGTCAAAGATAGTTTTCAAACAGTCCGGATAACCGCAAGTTAGCAGATATTTTAGGTGCCTTAAAAACCTTCCTAAAATGTTAATAGGAACCGCTTATCTAGAATTTCTAAACTTAAATGATTTTTCTATTTTGGATCGTTTAAAGTCATTTATAAAGGCTCTCTTAATTTTTTTTCAAAATTAAGTAGTGACTCTGAAAGTCAAATTTTTGCAAAACAGAAATGGCGACTCCGCTGGGGATTTTTAACTAGGTTCTAACCAAATGTTTGAATTTATCCTTTGACTAACTATTTAAATTTCTTATGTGTTTATATATTTTGATTTTGTGGAATTTAATTATTGCATCTCATAGCATAATCCCACATTGATTATTAATTATTTTGGGGTTTCGCGGATATCCCAGCCCCTGTTGTTCAACTCCAAATAAAGTGTTGAAAATACGGCGGTTTATTAGCATGTGAGAGGTCTGATGGCTGTTCGTATTTTCAAACCCAAGTCGTCCACTTGGGAACCTGGTTCAAACTCACTCTAGACAGCCAGGATAGAGCTGAACCAAAATCATTTTTAGGCATAAGCCTAGAATGACTCAATACCCGAAGGGGGTATTGGGCTCATTAGAAAACTTTCCCTGCGTCTATTCACCCCGAGTCAATTACAGATGAATCATATTTATGTGTTGAAGAAATATATGTTTGTTTAATTCAATCCATTATCCTTTGGGGGTCGGGAGAAGGCTTGTTTTGTTTACTTTCTTGTAAGAATGCCTCAATCATACAACAATTGAGGGAGAAATTAAAGCAAGCCAAGCAAGAAATTGATCAATTTGGATGGTCGCATCTAGAGCACAGTTATACAGAAATCGCTGGATCATCAACGGATGCCGCCAATGACAAGAAATGGACAAAACCAAGAGGGCAAAGGCCGATAGAAGAGCATTCAGGAGCTAGTATTTCCTATCCCTTGCATGTGATATTATTCTTTTTCTCATGTTATTTTCCCTTTCCCTAAATATTGTATCCTTTTTGTGCAACTTTTGTAGGCATTTATGCCATTTATGTACACCTATGAAGGTTTTGGGGGGGATAATGAATTGGTTTTAAAAATTATATACTTCCTTCAAATACGTTAGGCCAACCCTTGGCTTAAAAGGGTAACAAAATTAGGATGCACATTTATTACCATATGCTTATGTGATATAACTATTTATGGTAATACCTCATACTTTTTCCTAGCTTGAAATTGTCCAAATAATGTTAGAAGCTTTCTTTGAAAGAAGAATCTACTCTTTTACACGTGGAATTTTTAAGATTTTCATATTTTATCAGGAGAAAAATTGAATTAGCTTTCCAACGATACCAATTTCATCTAAATCCGGTATCAGAATGAAAAGTTATGGACATTTTACCGAGAGCTGTCAAAATTGCCCAGGTGCAACGGCTAGGTTGACAGACCGTCGATCTAGCGACGGACCGTCACCTTGACCGTTGCAGCCAAGGCAGTGAGGCAACCTTCTGGATAAGTTGTGACGGACCTTCAAACTTATAATAGACCGTCGCCCAAGCCGTCGCTACTTAGGCAGTGAGTCCTTGTCCTAGTCCACGTACGACGGTCAAAACGACGGACCGTCGAGCCAGCGACGAACCATCGTACGAGCCGTTGCAGGTCCTATTCAGTGAATTTCAAGTCATTTTTAAAGGGGCTTTGTGGTATTTTACCACCCATTTATAAACCTAGTAATATCCGATCAAGGCTTTAAAAATTCATTATTCTTCCACAACATCAAAAATTAGGGTTTTCTCCCTAAGAGCAATCCTTAAGCAATAAAATCCAAATCTTCTTCAAGAACTAAGAGATTCAAATTCTTCAAGTTCAAGAACTTCAAGAAACTCATTACCAGGTATGCATAGTGTTCATTCACGGACTCCTTTCGTCCATGAAGCCCAAGAATCTCTTTTCAAAGTTCAAGTGTATGGATTTCTTTATGAATTTCATGTTAGGTTTGCTTTTGTTCATGTTGATAATGACCAATTGAATTCTAAACCATGTTGGGTGATTAATTTTATGTGGAATTGATTAGTATAGGTGTAGATTTATGTGAACCTATGATTAAACCCTTGGAAGATGAAATTAGAGTTGAATCGTGATGTTTATTTGTTGTATAATGTTGTCTACATATACTAAATACCTATGTGAAGGAAAAGAGCCCAACTAGTATGATATTATGCAATCCCCATGTATTTACAAGTTTATGCATATCATATGTTTGATGAAATGCCCCAATAAATGAATTATGGATTGTGATGTTGGTCATGTATTCAAGAAAGTCATGCTTTATCAGTTTCGTTCCATCGAATCCTGGGGTACTTATACCTGATAATTTAGTTGTGTGCATAGAGACAGTGTCATGTTTTCACGATATCCTCAGTTAAGCTATGTTCAATAGAATTCAGTTAGTCATGTGACTCAAGAAAAACTCAGTAAAACTCAAAAATCTCAGTAATCTCAGAAAGCTCAGTAATACAAAAATCTCAGTAATATTTCGTCAGTCAACGAAATTCAGTTAACTCAGTCCAGTCCAGTTCAGTAATTCACGTATAGTATCTATTCAGATTGGAGTAGAAATTAGCACCGAGTGAACCCAAGGATGGGAATACACACTGTCAGATGAGGGTGTGATTCTTAGAAGTCATCCTTGCGTTCCAGAACTATGTAGCCAGCATAAGTTGAGACATCAACACTGTCAGATAAGGGTTGATGAGGTGGATAAGCACTATCAGATAAGGGCTCCACCATTGATTTTTAGGGACACTTTCAGATGAGGGTCACTAACAGCTTATCCTTACCGGTGGTGCTGTATTAACACCCTTCCAATTGAGGTTACAGATTGGACCCCAACTCAGCTATAATGCATTATTTAGGGCATGTCAGTTAGATAACTACTTCTCATATTTTCAGCTATAGAAATCAGGACTGTCAGATACATTCATTCAATCTCAGTAATAAAACTCAGATAGTTCTATAGAATTCAGGACTGTTAGATACAGTCGACTCAGAACAATAAAAAATTCAGCTAGTTCCATCAGATTCAGGACTGTCAGATACATTCACTCATGTTATTAGTTATATCAGCCATCAAAACTCAGTTACCAGTCATGTTAGTTATCAGTAAATTCATCTTATCACGATCTCAATTATAGTTACTATGTATTCATGCATGCATTCTCACGTTCATATTAGTCAGTTGTCAGAATTGTTCATGCATATGAACCCCATGCATTCAGCCTACCTCACATGCATACCAGTACATTCAAAGTACAGACGCATTTGCGCTATGGTGTCTTATACCATAGGTTCAGAGACACGAGCTCCAAAGCATCAGTAGATTCCAGTCTTAGCAAATCAGAGTTAGCAGTGAGTCCTCATCTTTCGAGGACATGATCATTACTTTATTATCTCATTAATTAATTTATTAGTTGGAGTTAGTTGGGGACATGTCCCATCAACTCTTTATTCATACAGTTCAGCCATGATTTAGAGGCTTTTCAGACTACAGTATGTTCAGACAGTTTATTTTGGTTATTTTGGGTATTTCATACCCCACCCAGATGTTATATTTTTATAAGATATTATATCTCAGTGTTGAACCTTATGGCCTTTCAGTTCATGTTTCTGCATTATACAGTATATTATGCAGTTTTCAGGTACAGATATCAGTCATGGGTTAGCTTGTGGTCCTTCGGGGTCATGAGCACCGTGTAGCATTTCGAGTACCAGATTCGGGGCATTCAATACTTATACGTGTTATGTTAATTCAAATCAAAAGATAATTGATCTAATCCCATTTTCCATAAAGCATCTCTAGGCAGAAATATATCCCACTATACAAAAGTCCAACCAAGCATACTCCAAGTCTCTCAAGTTTTTAAGATAAGTCTGCAGGCATTCTTAAAACTTTCAAAATTCTCGCTACCATTTTAGGGAAGTTGACTTTGGAATTCGAAAAATCCACTCTAGTTTCAAACTATGTAGGGCCTAATTTCTCCTCCGTGAGATACGTAGGTAGCCTTTCGGCCTGGCCCATGTCTTCAAAAGCTCTATCGTCCTCCACTTTTTTTAAAGAAGTAATAAGGTCGAAAAATAGAAAAGTTGAGCCTTCCTGATAAATTCCACCTATCCATATCATTAAGAAAAATCCTATTCATTGAAATTCTCGAGTCATCATTACTTCATGGATCAATTCGTACGAGATGAGAAACAACTTTATGTATTTACTTCCTACCTTATCATCTTGCTTTGCTTATTACTAACAGAATCTAACATGTTTGACTTTGAGTTGTTTTTACTTTGCAGGTAATAGAAACTACTCTGTGTTGGCACAAAATGGCCCTACTTCTATAGATCAAAACGAATAAGAGATCCCCTTCTTGATTATAGCTTTGTTACAGGAAAAGAAAAATAACTAGTAGTGAAACTGGACTCTACCAATTATTTTTCAAACCTGTAAATGATGGTCAAGAGGATGGGATAATAAAAATATGAGGGAAGAATTTTTCAAGACAATCAGGATCATGGAAGATTAATTAGAGAAAACATTATTGAATTGGACCTCCACTCCACCCATGACTCGTCGTTCGTCATACAACAATAACTTAAAACCTGCCATTGTGATGTCATGTCAAGAAGTAAGATAATGATGAATGAGAGACAATGGCCTTAGAACAATCAACAGAAGAGTCAAAGAGTTCGAGAATCAAAGAAGCCTAATTTAGAGAAAACTGAGGTGGTTAACTAGGAGGGTAATGACTAAAGAAATTAGACAATTGATCCTTTGTTCTATCAAGACAAAGGCAATAAAAATGCCATGTCATCCGTAGAAGTGCTTATTTTTATCGTAGTAAGATGGATGATAGTATCAGGGTCATTTTAACCCTGAAAATTCTTTTTATGTACGAACTACATTTGACCTGAATTCCCAAGAAAGGAATACGTAGGCAGCCTATGTCAGCTTCGGTCAACCCCTTAGGAGAATTTATCCCTTCTTTTTATATATGAAATACATTTGACCTAAATTCCCAAGAAAAAAGACGTAGACAGCCTATGTCGGCTTCGGTCAACCCCTTAGGAGAATTTATCCCTTCTTTTTATGTATGAACTACTTTGACCTGAATTCCCAAGAAAGGGATACGTAGGCGGCCTATGTAGGCTTCAGTCAACCCCTTAAGAGAATTTATCCTTTTGTTTTATGTACGAACTACGTTTGACCTGAATTCCCAAGAAAGGAATAAATAGGCGGCCAATGTCGGCTTCAATCAATCCCGTAGGAGATTTATCTCTTCCTTTTATATGAACTACGTGATGACCTGAATTCCCAAGAAAGGGATACGTAGGCGGCCTATGTTGACTTTGGTCAACCCAATAGATTTTACTATATATTCTTAGCGTAGTCTTGAACTACGTTTGACCTGATTTCTGCTTCAACAGAATACGTTGGTACCCTAACGGCTCGATCATATAACCCCAGAAAATGGAAACTAAGGCAGAATTTTCGAGAAGGAATCTCGAAAATTCAAAAGAGGAAGATCATCTTTCAAAAACAAAGAGCATAAAGACTTCGGATCCTCACGGGCTAATATCATCTCAAACAACTTTAAACTGGGGCAGAAATTTTGAGGAGGTCCTTAAAATTTCTACTAATATATTGGAATATATTTCAAATTCCCCAGCACCAGAGGTCAAAGTCAAGCTTTAGAAGTACCATTTGCAACAAAGTCTAGTTAAACTAAATCTTCGGCTATGACAAAACATTTGATAGAAAGCCTCAATAATGATGAATCCCTGGAATTCCTCCATCAAACGTCGAAATACAGTTAGAACCAAGAGAAAGATATTTGTCGGGCTTGTACATGACATGACTGGCGGAGATTTTCCAAAGCTTTTGTAAGAATTTTTTTAAAACTAGTACTGCTTTCGAAAATCTATACAAATCTTTTTATTTAGTGATTGTCTAGGTATTTATTAAAATTGGGAGTCAGAGTGGAGGTCCCAACATGATGGAGCACCTGAAAGATGGAGAGGAGCAAACCAAGGATCTAAGGACGCCACCACAAAGTAGTTTTATTCAAAACTAACTGTTTTCCTATGGATGCATGGATCAATACACAAGGATGAAAATCTTTTTCACAAACCCCCAAGCGAGTTGCAAGTCACACCAAATCACATAATACCCAAGAATGGTATTTTTGGGTAGCTCCAAAGATGGGTTGAATACCCATTTATCGAGGTCCTTTTAAATTATCTATGAAGGACAAACAAAGGCATCTTATCTTATTTATGAATATTTTAGAGTTCTTTAATATAAAAACAATCGCTAGCATAAGCGACTTTTTGTCTATTAAATATTTACTTTGAAGCGCAGGTGTATTCAAAGGAGTCTGCACAGTAAGTACAACAATCAAAAGGATCACTCAATAGGAAGAAGAGTGGAAATTCTTTCTCAAAATTCATTAAAGCAAAAATAACAGTATTTAAGTGACCCTAAAAAGGGATTTTACCCATTTATTTATATCTGGTGGGTTTGCTATTTAAATACTTCTTTGAAAAAGGATGAATAGCGGATTAAACTATTCAGATTATGATGCCGAGTATATGACATTTAAACTTCTACAAATTTGACTGTGGTCACCAGCGAGAGCTGCATTGTGTCTACTAACTGTCTACATTGAGTGCAGGTACATATGGAAAGCAAAAATGTAAACAAATGGACTTAGGTGAAATTATTTTCATTGCTAAGAGGGCCATTACACAAAGGATTATCAGCATTTAATATCTATTGACAAGCGAGACACAAACCTTGGCGTTGAGGATATCATTGGCATTCAATATCTGTTGACACGTGAGACAAAAACACTGTTATCGAGGATATCATCAACATAAAATTTCATATCTGTTGACATGCAAGACATAAATGCTGGAGTCGAGGATATCATCAGCATTCAATAACTGTTGACACGCGAGACACAAATGCTGGCATCGAGGATATCATCAGTATTTCATATCTGTTGACACATGAGATACAAATATTGGCATCGAGAATATCATCATCATTCAATATCTGTTGACACGGGAGAAACAAATGCTGGCGTTGAGGATATCATCAGCATTTTATATCTATTGACACGCGAGACACAAATGCTGGCATCGAGGATATCATTAGTATCTAATATCTGTTGACACGCGAGACACAAACGCTGGCGTCGAGGATATCATCAGCATTTCATATCTGTTAACATGTGAGACACAAATGTTGGCATCAAGGATATCATCAGTATTTTATATCTGTTGATACGTGAGACACAAATATTGGCATCGAGTATATCATCAACATTCAATATCTATTGACACACGAGACACAAACACTGGCATCGAGGATATCATCAGTATGTAATATCTATTAACATGCGAGACACAAATACTGGCACCGAGAATATCATCAGCATCTACTATATGTTGACACGCGAGAAACAAATGCTAGTATCGAGGTTATCTTCAACATCTAATACCTATTGACACGCGAGACACAAAAGCTGGAGTCGAGGATATCTTAATATTTTATGAATCAGCATTTGAATGTATCAAGAGCACGCAATTTGAAGGATGCCTTTAAGATGTTATATGAAGATGAGTGATATATGAGATTTCCTAAAAAATAACAATTTGAGGGTCATCTATAAGTTATATTATTTGAACTAGGATAGCATGCAAGATTACCTATGAGTTGATAGCCCATAGGTCATCTGTAAGCCACAACGACATTCTAATCGAATAGTGTGCAAGGTTACCCAAGAATTGGTAGTTCGAAGGTTATCCATAAGTCGCAACTAAATCTTTACCGGAGAATATGCAAGATTATCAAATTGATAAGTCCAAGGGTTCTCTCAAAGCTGCGTCATATCCAAGATCGATTATGTGCAGGATTACCAAAGACTAGCAATTTGAGAGATATATATAAGTCATATTGTATCCAAGGTCGAATGATGTGCAGGAACACCTGTGAGCTAGCGATTAGAGGGATACTTGTAAGCCATCTCTTATCCAAGGTCGGATAATATGCTGGATCACCTAAAAGCTAGCAATTCAAAGGATATCTGTAAGTCACCTTATATCCAACATCAAATAATGCACCAGATTATCCAAAGATTGATATTTCAAGGGGAATCTATAAGTCGTATCGATATAAAAAATGTGCAGTACTTACCCGAGGTCATATACAAAGATTATTGTCAATAACCAGAAAGGTTATCATAGGCAATCAAAATGGTTCATCTCAGCATAATATTACACGATTGTAGGGACCGTTCTGCATAAAGTGTCATCGGTGTCCAAAAGGATCACCCTACTTTGAAAACATAATCAACTGACAAATGCGATAATTATGCAACAACTAAGAGAGTTGTTGTGTCTATTGTTGCAAGTTATTTTCTTCCAAACAGGTACATGAAAGGGATGACTTCGATTTTTAGGCAACAACTCACGTGGAGATATGGTAAAAACTATATACCTCTTTCGTGAATTATGCTTAGCACTAACACTTTTATTTAAGACATTATCGAGAGCATCCGAGAGGATAAAAATCTCAAATCAAAACCATAGGTACGACGACTCTAAATAGGACGCAGCACAATGTGGAACTCTTTCTTAGCAGCAAAACGGGACATAGTCTAGAGAGGGACGTCAAACTCTCTGGACGCGAGCTAGAGGATGATCACCACCACCATCCAACCATACCCCTATTAGAAGGCATGTGGTAATTTTTGGGATATTTCAATTTCAGCTTCACCTTTGATATATTTAAACTCATACCAAGGGTAAACTTCTTTTTCTTTCAAATTTGAGTGATAGTGCACCTAGAGTTTTGAAAATTATGTCCAAGTAAGTTCTTGCCTATGCATGTGAAGGATCCCATACTCATGGTTAAGAGGTTACAAGCCTATTTTTCGTAACTCGATCAACTTGTCACTCATCCCGAGCCAAAGATCGTCTAAAATAAAAGACTATTTTTTCTATCGATCGAGTCAAACTACAACCAGTATGATTCCTTGAGTCTCGAGGATATGTAAGTTGGGATCTATGTAAAAAAACTCAACTGCATTCCAAGCTTACCCCAAATCCCTCTATTCCCTATCTTTTTGATTTCATCAAAACTCCAAAACCGAGATAGCTTATGAATTTTTGGAAATCATGCATCACATTAAGCTTTAAGAACTACAAGTGGCCTAAATTCTCAAATAACCTGAGATATGTAGGAAACCTAATACCAAGGTCTGGCCATAACTCTATGAAACTCGTGTGAAAGCCAACCTCTTTCAGATTCGAATTTGTGGTAGGATAAAAAATTTGAAACGCCAACCTCCATTTGCCCGGGGTTACTTGCACCCACCCTACCCAAAGGGAGGGGGCAGTTGTTGACACGTAATTTTTTCATCCACGACTAAATTTAATCCTGAGTTTCTTCAATTTTTAATAAAATCAAAATATTTATTTCATTCGAATAAAAAAATTTCAAAATATTTTTTGTACATGATTTTATCATTTCAAGTAGCTATTATATGTTATCACGTTCAGTTATACAAGATTATATAATTTGATTACTTAAATATTTATTCTACGAAATATTGGATTTTAATTAAGGATTGTTTTGAAAATAATATAATGATTAAAATCTTGATTTTAATATAATTTATTTGGATAAATATGCATTTGATTTTATTAAATCAAGAAGCTCGTGATTAAAAAAGTATTAATTCGTATTGAATTTTAATTTAATTTAGTCAATCTATTAGATTTGGCCATAATTGAAATCAAATTGGCCATAATTGCAATGCAATCCGTCAATTAATTTTTAATTTGGTGAAAATTAAATAAATATGGCTAAATTTTAAATCTCAATTTGGATTATATTTTAAATAACCCCAAAATTCCCAAAAACTCTCATAACTTCTACCCAATTCCACCAAAGAATAATTTTAAATTGTACTATTTCCCCCCAACTTTGTCCTTTCCCAATTTTGAAATTCAAAAATTATACTATATTGTACAATTTCTCCTAACCTTTTTCCTTTTTCCGAATTCTACTTTTGAAATTCAAAAATTGTACTCCATTGTACAATTTTTTCCACATTATCTTCCACCTCATCTTATCTTTAACTTTTTAAATTCTAAAAAAAATACCGCTAAATGCTTTTTCTCCCACATTGGTGGATGAAAAAGATTGGATCCCTATCCTTTCTTATAAATACTACCACTAATTTGATAGAAAAATCAAGTCTCAAAGCCTCAAAGAATTGAAAAGCTTTTGAGCAAATAGTTCAAATTTTTTAGTGGGAAAAAAAAGTCTCAAGGTTGGGAAAAAAATTGACCAAAGAAGAGTTTTTATTTTAGTAAAAAAAAAAATTCTTTTTCATGAAATTCATGGGCTAATCGAAGTTCTCGAGTTGAAAGCTTTCCGGTGGTAATCAAGACTCCGAAGAAAGCTTGTAGTCCCGTTTTGCTGCCCCAAAAAAGGTAAGGATAGTTTTATTATCATTTTCTTCTTCATCTTTTTCTTCTTCGTAGTTCGTAGTTATAATTTGTTTGCTGGGATTATTTGTTCTAGACGGCTTGAAGGCCATAGGACATTTTGGTATCAATATTATAGTTATTTTCATGTTCATGGTATAAAAATGAGCTAGCAATAATTGTACATGCCTTTTTAACTTTATTCTTTGATTGTTATAGATAAAGTTTCAATATTTGCTTAAAAGATGTACGTATGCTTTGTTTAAATTTATTTTTGCCGGATATATTTATTTTTTGCATGTAAAGTTATTTCCTTTATGTTGAAAAGAATAATTAATATTGATTGTTTCTCCTTTTTGACTTTATTCTTTAATTGTTATAGATAAAGTTTCAATCTTTGCTTAAAAGATGTACTCATGTCTTGACTAAACTCATTGTTGGTGGATATGTTTGTTTTAGCATGTAAAGTTGTTTTCTTTATGTTGAAAAGAATATTTAATATTGATTGTTTTGCCTTTTAGCTTTATTTTTTTATTATTTTGTATAAAGTTTTGATCTTTGCTTAAAAGATGTACTCATGTCATATTTAAATTCATTGTTGGCGGATATATTTGTTTTTAGCATGAAAAGCTGTTTCTTTTATGTTGGAAAAATAGTTACTATTATTTGTTTCGTGTTAATAAAAATAGTAATTGATTAAATCAAGAATTTGTCATTTGCTTGTTAATTATTTCAAGGGATTTTCAAAATCCTCATATCAGAGATGAAGTGCTAGCTTTATTTTCCATCCACGATGTCTATTCCTCTCCTTTTTTGCATGTTTTTAAATTTATCAAAATGATGAGAAAGTTCGGATTTTTATGGCTAAATAGAATTATTTAGATATTTTTGAGTCATGCAGAGTATGATTGAGAAACGATATTTCACTTTTAGAAATGCTAAACTTTTATTCTAATTTTTTTACTCCCTTTAGATTGTTATATGTACTCTTTATGAGTGTAAAGACTTGATTCGTGTCTCTCCTTGATTCATAATATCAAAAGAGAATCAATGATGTCTTAGAAAGATAAATCATAGACCGTTACACATTTTTTCCTAAAATGTTGGTTGTAATTTAGATGTATGAATCTTTGTTAATATCGCCTTAATTGAAATTTAAGGATTCTCTTTCTTGAAAAATTAGCCGTTATTTTATTTTGTGATATGGATTAGTGTCTATGTTTGTTCAATTTTAGAAGTCATGATTATTTTTCTTATTGCCTCATCCCTTTACTTTCGCAAGCTTGCGTTGTTTGTTCTCGCATTAATTCATTGAATACGGACTTCTTCCTTTTACCTTTATTCATTTTTAATATGAACATAAATCATGAGGCATGTAAGTGGGTTTCTTTGCTTTGTATTTTATCTGTTGACTCTCATTCTTATTATACGTGTGCAAGTGTGCTTATCATTGTCATTCAAAAATTGATTCTTGATATGTTCTTTTGCTTTGAAATATGTCACTTTTTTGCCTTGAACGTATATTAATTTCTTTATCTTTTCTTTGCACGCAAAAAATGTCTCGAGTCCAAATGGACTCCTCTCCTCTTGCATTTCATAATGGGCCAATGAGGTCCACCTCTTCGAGTAAAGTTCGAAGTTTAAACTCAAGGTCGACTACATGGCGTGCGGGTGCTAGAAAATAGATGAAGAAGGAAAATGGGTTAAAACCCATTGATGAGGTCTCTAAGAGACTTGAAAAGTCTCAATTTTTATTATTATCTTCTTTTTACTTAGTCATTTATTTATTCATTTATTTGGGGCCTCGAAGCCAAGGTTGTATTCTAATACAGGTGAAGTAGATTGTGGGCCAAAAAGGTCTCAAAAATATAGATTAGGATAGGTAATAATGGGCCAAAAGCCCAAATTTGTCTAGGACAGGTTTATTGGTTTAGGCCCAATGGCTTAAATCTTCTAATTTCTCCCTTTCCCCTTTTATGTGCTTATTTTGCTTTTCATTTGCTTAGACTTGGTTAAATCCCCTGTTAGGTCATCAAAATTTATTACAAATCTTTTCCTAAAATCACTTTCTTTTAAAAAAAAAAAAAACTTCCTTTTTCAAAGTTAGTCAAAGATAGTTTTCAAATAGTCCGGATAACCGCAAGTTGGCGGACATTTTAAGTGCCTTAAAAACCTTCCTAAAATGTTAATAGAAACCGCTTACCTAGAATTTCAAAACTTAAACGATTTTTCTGTTTTGGATCGTTTAAAGTAATTTATAAAGATTTTTTTAATTCCTTTTCAAAATTAAGTGGCGACTCTGAAAGTCAAATTTCCGCAAAACACCATATACAAAGCAAACTTAAGATGTACCCTAATCCTTAAGTGTTCTTCGTTGTTATGAGTAATTTCAGCTTGTTAAAATTTATGAATGCGTAATTTTAGTGTTGGTTGTGTTGGGACCAAAAATAATCAATTAAATGGCATACCGAAATTTTAAATGATGATAAATCAGAACATGACCATAAATCAAGACAAACCCTAACAGGTTGTATTATTGTTTCTCCTAAAATTGAAAGCTCGGAGATTTAAACAAACTACTCTTGGCTGTCAAGTCTCTAGCGTGTCAAAAGTTTGTTTTCGCCGGCAAATGTAGCTTCGATATAAAAATAAAAAGGGCAAAGTACAAAGAGTAAAGACTAGCAAATTTATGTTGATAATTAAGATAAATAGTAATACTTTAAAAAAGCTAAGTGGGATAACAAAATAGCAATATTTTAGTGGCTCCTTATTATATTTTATTTTTCTCTTTTTTTTCTTTTTCATTTTTTCGTCTTCTTTTTTTCTTTTCTTTTTTCTATTTTGATTATTTTATTTCTTTTTCCTATTTTTATTTTTTCTCCCCCCCCCCCTCAATTTTTATTAATTTTTTTCTCATATTTTTCATTCTTCTATCTCTAACTTCTATTTCTCTTTCTTTTTTTTTTTCCCTTTTTCGCTTTTTTATTTTTCTATTTTTATTTTTTAAATGTTTTTTCTATTTTTGTTTTTTCTATTTCTTTCTTTTTGCATTTTTTACTCTTCTATCTCTAGCTTCAATTTCACTTTTTTTTTTCCTTTTTTCATTCGTATAAATATTTTTTTCTTTTTTTGTGTTCTATTTAATATTTTTTTAGTATTTTCGAAGAATATGATTACATCGAGTACAAGTCGTGAATAATAATTAAAATACTATAATATTTTATTGTATTTATATTCGCACCATCATTTATATTTTAATATTCATTGATACAATTGTATTTATATTTTATAGTCCATATTTATATTTGTATGTATTTTACAGTTTACACTTGTATTTCTATTTTATAGTTTACACTCATATAGTTCCACCATCATTTATATTTTATATAATTCGCTCTTGTGTTTAAAGATTTATTTTTATTTGTATTTTATAGTTGATTACATATTGTATTTGTATGGTATGATTTTATTTTGTTTGTATTTATTCTATTTCATCGATACACTTGTATTTTAAAAGAATTATTTTATATTTTTAATTGACTTCATATTGTATTTGTATTTGAATTTGTTGTTGACTGCATCATTTGTATTTTTAAACAAAAGTAAAAGAATTATTATTTTTCTTTCTATGAACACTTGTATTTATATTCAATGATACAAATTATATTTTGTTGACACAAATTGACAATACAAATACAAATGATAAATTATACGAATAAAAATATTATATTTATATCAAATGATAATATTTATACAACTTGAACTGTATATATACAAATTATACATGTTTATGTACAAATATAAATGATATATTTGACATACAGGTGCTAATGATATATTTGTATTAAAAGATACATTGCATATATATATATATATATATATATATGTATGTATATTTTAGACTCAAACAAATACAATTAATACATATACTTATTTATATACAAATACAAATAATAAAATTGTACATATTCACGGCTAAACTATTTAAATACAAATAATAAATTTAATTAAAATATAGAGTTTGATATCAATAAATATAAAATATACAAAATATATAAATATAAAATAAAATAATATAAAAAAAAAGAACAAAAAAATACAAAAAGAAAAAAAAAAAAAAAAAAAAAAAAACTAAAAAAAAAAAAAAAAAAAAATGAAACAATAAAGGAAAAAGAAAATACAAAAAAAAAGTGCAAAGAAAAAAGGAAATAGTAAAACAATGAAAAAGAAAAAAAAATAGCAAAAGATTTTTTTTATCATTTAAATCTATGTTAAGTTTTGAAACCCATTTAAAAAGAGTTTCTATTTTTAGATATAGAATCTTCAATTAATCTTTAATTAATTAGGTAAACGTGATTTACGAAAACTATAACTGTATTTTATATATACTTGCGCATCAAATACACATACATATACATATATTTTTCTTAGATTTTTCATCCAGTGTTCGGTACTCGCATTGGAGCCCGACTAATCCTAATTCGCGTCGGGTAGGGCCCCATTCGGGGGGTAGCGCTCCCAATAGAGTTTTCTCCATGCCCTGGGTTGAACCCTCGATCTCTGGTTAAGGGTGGAGCAACCCCATCTACTACACCACAACTCATGTTGGTACATATATATGTTTTTATTTAAGGTAATTAGCAAAAGATTGTTATTTGCCTTCTAATTAATAGACCTAATTTGCTATCTCTGAACTTTTCCCAAATAAAAAATCATGATTATGTGATAATTTTGGGGGAAAAAAACTTACATGCACCTGATGTATACTCTCAATTAATAAATAAATGACACTTGTCACATTATTTAAATATAAATATTAATGTTTAACCATAGTTAATCATGTTACTTTATAAATTTATCATCATTTTGATTTACTTATTAAATTTATCATCGTATTTATCCGCTTTACTTTGTTCAAAAGAATAGTAACATTTATAGCATATGTATGATTTTTGGTTCTTTTTTTTCTTCGTTAATTTCAATTTTTACAAAATACTTAATATATAATTAAAGTATGAAGTTAAAGAATTACGTGCTCTAAGTCAATTTCTTGAACTCTCAACCCCAATTTCTTGAACTCCCAACCACGCCAATATTGATGCGGAACTTCATAATATGCCACAACGCTGAAAAAAGAAGAAGAAATAAAGTTAGATAAATTGAAATAAATTTATCTACTTTACTTTTTTTCAAAAGAATAGTAACATTTGTTGCATATGTAAGATTTCTAGTTCATTTTTTTTCTTCGTTAATTTTATTTTTTTTCAAAATACTTGATATATTGCTAAAGTATGAAGTTAAAGAATTATTGCTCTAAGTCAATTTCTTGAACTCCCAACCACGCCAATATTGATGCAGAACTTCACAAAATGCCACAACTCTGAAAAAAAAAGTAAAGTTAGATTGATGGCGGCAATTCTTAGGATGATGGCGACAATTCTTCCTCGTTATTTTATTAGGTTATTAACTTTATTCCTTCCTTTTTTTTTAATTACTTAGTGTTGTTGAGTTATTGAATTTTTTTTATTTTAATTGTTTAATTTCTTCGTTAAAAATATTACCTTTAATTTACTTTCTTTTTTAATTAGTTAGTTTGGTGCTTGGGTTATTGAATTTTTCTATATTTTTATTGTTTTATTTTTTAGTTAAAAGTAGGACTCTAAATTTTAGTTATTATTCATGATTAACTTAACCTAATTGAGTGGATACACATGCGTGTAAATTTTTATCATTTTAGAGTAATCTCTATCAAAACAGTAAGCAAATTACGGAAAAAGTACATTGAGATTATGTTAATTCTTAATGTTAATTCTTATCATAGCAGAGCATTGCATCTACCTAATGTGAAGGAGCAGTATTTCATTGCGTTTTAATTATTAGTCGGGTGAGTCGGGTTTTAGAATGGGTTGGGAAAAGATAATAGATTGTAGAGTAAATTTTTAATTATGATAAAATATATCCACGTGGCACCGTGTAGAATTATAAAAATGGTTATACATTATAACCTGTTTGGCCAAGAATATTAGCATTTATTTTTCTCTGAAAAACTATTTTAATTTATTTGAAAAATAACGTTTGGTCAGGAAACTTTCAAATACAACTTTGTAGTTGTATTTGAAATTTGAAAAACTATCAAAATCTAATTTTGGTTTTAACTTTCTTCACTTTTCAAGTTTTTTTTTTTCAAAAACATGTCAAATTTTTATTTATATAAAGTAAACTATTTTTAATTTATCTATATTTTTTAAAAAAAAAATACATACATTTAAATTCTAAATAGCAACTGCAAAAATTATGTTCAAACACAATTGCAACTTTAAAAATTTCACATAAAGTGGATTTATTTTGATTTTCATGGCTAAATGCCTGCTTAATACCCCAGGGACAAACATATTTCTAAAGTTGGAAAACTCAAAGGCATAATACATTAACATGCTCTTTAACTTGATTTTAGTTCATCTACACCTTCCAACAAGTCAGCACTTAAACTTGTATAAAGCCGAACAAGTAGATACACACATCTTATGGCATCTACATGATAATCTCACACGAATTGTCACATAGATTCCACGTAGGACGTGTGTGTCTACTTATTCAACTTTATTCAAGTTTAAGTGTCTTTTTATGCACATCCAAAGTTGAATGTCATAAATACCACCTAAGGCCAAGTTAAAGGCCGGAGCGAACCCATGCAAGTTTAAGGAGTGTCAACCGACACCGCTTCATCGAAAAAATGTACATATTTAATTAAAATAAAAAATATATATAAAACCTAACAAATAATATAAAGCGACATGCTGAGACAGAACAAGCTTCTAGCTCGACTGGTTTAGCATCCAAATTTGTTTAGCATGTCAGTGGTTGTAATACCACTACAACAATTTTTTCTCCTTTTATTCAAATATTTTTATTTCTTTACTGAATTGATCTAAAAAACTTCCTCGTCTATTTTTGAATCTCTCTGTGCCTTGGATTACAAACATGTATTTAAATATTTTTTGTCATTTTTTAAAATGTCTTCATCAACTACAAAAAATTTTGCATACGACACTGATTGAAGAACAATTTATGTATCATAATTGGCATAATACATAAATAGGCACACATGTCCTATGTGACATGTGACAATTCGTGTGATTGTTATATAGATGTCACGGAGGACTCATGCATCTACTTTTCAGTTTTATACAAGTTGAAGTATCTATTTATGCTGTAATACCCCAAGTTTTTCAAGCTTCTAGACTCACCAACATATAGACAATTGAATTAACTTTCCAACGTAACCAGTCTCGCCTTAATCTGAGATCGTAGTAAAAAGTTAAGGAAAATTTTCTAACGCTCAGTCCAACTACCAGAGACAACGACTTGTTGTCAAGACACAATGAGTCCTGGTGAAGATTCGTTGTCACGACAGTGAGGGATCAAAGATTTTAGTCCAGTAATAATGAGTCCGGTATATGACTCATTATCAGGCTAAATGAGTCGTTAGGTGGATCCGTCGTCGCAGCCGTAAGAAACTAAAGAATCAAGCCCCTGGCTATGACTCCTCATGACGACTCGTGGTCAGACCCAATGAGTCGTTACCTAAGCCGTTACAACTGTTTTCCAGAAAACTTCAAAATGTTTTCAAAAGGGTTGTTTGGTCTTTTTTTCCCATACCTTTAATCTCAAAATCACATCGTTTAGTATTTCCCAAGGCTGGAATATAAGAGGAAAATACCCTAATTTCCTCATTAAGTCATGAATTCAATTAACACTTACAAAGGGGGTGATTCTCTATTCTCCAAAAGTAAATTAGGGTTCTTCAATCGCCAACCCCAATTCCCAAGAGTTTTTCAAGGCTTTCATCTCCAGGAATGCGGGATTTTATTAATAAGTTCCTTCCACCCATTGAACCCCAAAGATTTCTTCAATTCTCAAGTTAAATTCACCCTTCAAGTTTAGGGTTTCATGAAAAGCTTGAGTTTCAAATTTTTTCAGTTTAATCCTTGAATTTAACCATGAATGTGTTTCCCCATAAGTTTAAGCATCCTTCCATGCTCAGAATCATGATATCTCTTTATATTGATAAAACTGTAAATTTTGTGGTTTAAGTCATGAAATTTTCTATTATGTTTACATTTTAATTTTTGTCATATTTAGTTATACTCTTCAGAGTTGGTGGGTTATGAACACCCAATACCTAGGAATTCATGCATATATCAGCTTATGCTCTTGAGCACTTCAGACTATGCATATATTGTAAATTTAATAATATCATTATATTCAGCACTCAGTTATCACTGTCTTTCAGTTGGTAGTAGTACTTAGCACCAAGTGAACGCAGGGATGAAGGCTCACCTGTCGGTTAGGACTGAGACCTTTAGTAAAAGTCCCTAAGTTTCAGAACAACTGCGCTACCATAGGTTATAAGGGGTCACCCGCCAATTGAGGATTGACACCCTAGTCCTTTGAAAAATCAGTTTAGTGAATCCACGCCAGCTAATATTCATACCCTTAACAAGGTACTGAACACCCACCTAACTAGGGTTACAGGTTGGACCTCGATTTGCTTAGATTGGGGTATGTTGGTTAATGTTAGCTTCCATAGTCCACAATTATATTTCAATTTCAAATTTTGCATGACCTTGTAGTCAGTTATTCAGTTTTCATTCAGTTCATGTTTATACTTGGTCTTACATACGTTAGCCATTTTTCATGCATTCATGTTCAACTTATATTAGTTAGTTTTTCCATATTACATACTCAGTACATTCAAAGTACTGATCGCATATTTTTTCTGTGCTATAGTCTTATAATATAAGTTTCGGCGCTCAGCATCCAGATCGCGCTTAGTACAGTTCGGTACCACATTCAGCAATAGTGTTTGGTGAGTCCTCATCATTCGAGAACTAATTCTCAGTATTCTTTTAGTTTCAATTAGTTGGAGTTAGTTGGGGTCATGTCCCAACATCTCATGTGAGTAGAGGCTTTCAGACAGACAATTAGTTATATTTGAGCCTTCGGACATTTTTAGTTTTGATATTCTTATTCAATTTTGATTCTTTTATAATTATTATCAGATTATTTTAGTTTAGCTTCCGCCCAATATTTTGTTACTTCTTCAGTATTTATAGCGTTATGCTAGGCCATGAATTAGCTTAAGATCACTTGTGACTCTAAGCACCGTGTTACGACTAGGGAGTAGATTCAGATCGTGACATATTCACGTTCAAAATTAAAAGACATAATTATAATTTGAAGCTAAATTTAAAAATATGATTATGTATTATGTTAAAAAAAATATGACTAAGGGTAAATATAAGGAAAAATTATCTAAAACACCACCTTAATTTTTTAATATTATTTAAAATTTCATAACACGCTATTTCTAAAATACATTACTACCCACTTCATTACGCTACACTAAATTCCTAAATTTTCGCCCAAAATCACGGTTCCATTGGCGCTGATGGCGTCGAAATGTTGTCTTTCATGCAAAATCGTCTTCTCCTCCAATTCATCAACATTGAAGTTACAACTTTCACAACCCAACTTTCATTAACTTCATTATTCAAAAAATTTTAGCGGTTAATTTGTTTTTCATTTGATTTTAAAGTGTATTACTTCAGAAATTAAAGCAAATCGTTTATCAATTTTATGTTCTTTCAATTTTTTAACAATATTAATGGAGTTAGGACCATCTTTTAGTATTGATTTTACTCAATTGCATGCAACAACTCCAACTGAAGATGGTGTTGAGTTTGTGCCTGGTATTTCGGTTATAAAGATAGTGATTTTCGTGAAAATATATCTAATTATCAAAACGATCCGATAATAATGAAAAGATTTCGGGAGGCTGCTAGCAGTAAAGGGTTGTTGCTGTTTCAAAGAGAAAAAGAAAGAAAGTTGCCAAAAGAGATCCATTATCAAAAATATAATTTTTATGTGTCTGATAGATAAATTTTGCCTATTTACATCATATGTATGTATCATAAATAAAATATAACAAGCGAGAATATAATTAGTGAGTCTGATACATAGATCTAATTCTACAAAGACATTGCATGATTTATGATACATACTAAAATTTGAATGTTATTTGTGTTTTTTTACATCTGATACATTAATATACTATAGTTGATACATAGTTCTATTTTAATGAGATATTGCATGATTTCTGATACATAATAAAATTTGTATGTGATTTGAGTTCTTTTATACCGGATACATGTAATATACTGTGACTGATGCCTAATTCTAATTTTAATGAGATATTGCATGATTTCTGATACTAGTAAATTTTATTTATGATTTGGGTTCTTTTCAATCTGATACATTCAAAATGGTATTTCTGATACAAGCGTTATTGAGATATTGCATGAATTCTATTACATAGTAACCTCATGTGCTATGAATTCTTTTACGCCTTAAACATTCAATATAATCATGTTATTTATGTTAAGAAATATATTATAAAAATAAAGAATATCTTCATCATTCTTTGTTATGTTATATTATGATCAATGTTTCTGAACGTAGGGGATGAAATATGTTATAAAATTTGTTCCAACTCATCCTCTGAGGTTTGGTAGTTGGTGCAACTGTAATTTTTCTACTGATATAAAAAATTTGATGCGTAAAAGAATGCTTAAATTGTTTAAGCAAATATGCTTTTGGTGTATTTCTTGATATGCCTAAATTGAATTTTCAAGGACAAATAGTCAAATGTTTGTTGATGCTTGAGTTGGTACAAGATAATCTAAATGAATTACACGTATTTGTGAATAGAACAATGCTAAAATTTTTAATATATGAATTTTCCCTCTTTAGTGGTTTGAATTGCACCGTCAACATCGAATACTTTCAGTATCTCACGTCTGAGCGCTCTTTGTTATTGACAAAGTATTTTTCAAAGGCGAAAAATAATTTTTTTAAAAAAACATTGATTGAACGTTTTAAGATGGCAAATTTCAACAATATTCAGGATGCACTGCCTAAATGCATATTTTGTCATCAGATATTACTGGACAACTACATGTATCAGAAATAAGTTAAAATATCAGTATATTCAGCATCAAAAAAAATTCCAACATGTTTGTTTTAAAAATAATATTCATTGTAAGAAAACATAATTAGTAATGTATCATAATAACCAACAACACTATTTTACTCATCGTCCTCTATGATATTAGATTTCGTGTACATTAAAACTATCATAACTAGTAATGTATCATATTACTACACAAAGAACATCAACCAACAAATAACCCTAGCTAAATGTATCAGAAAAAAAATATAATATCAGAAAATGATACATAACTAAAATATCAACATGCACATCTTAAAAACCTGATACTATATTAAAAAATATGATGAGAAATATACCATACAAATCAACAACACTGTTCTACTAATCGTCTCTTATGAAACATTTGAAATTAATGTATCATATGAAACATATTAAAAAATATATGAAATTAGTTTTTCATATGCAAATGATCTGTCATAAACAGTAATGGATCATATTACAACACTAAACAACGCCAATAAAGCAAATCTAGAGACATAGATTATAATACTTACCATTTGGAGGGGGGTGCGCGGATTTAATAGGCATAATAGATTTAATAGGTTTCTAATGAATCTATTTTTATTTGTGCGTGGATATTTTGTTTCAATATCTTTT